>NC_083237.1:6168896-6306396 GCF_032191835.1 Heteronotia binoei | reverse complement strand
CTTTCCCTCTGCAGGGGACAAGGAGGCTGCCGCCCATCCCAACTCCCGGTTCTGTGCTCCGGCCCGTCAGTGTCCGATTATGGATCCGGACTGGGAATCCCCTCAGGGCGTCCCGATCGATGCCCTCATCTTTGGGGGCAGGAGACCTGTGGGTAAGAACTTTTGCCGCTCCTCCCAGCTTCTGTTGGCTGTAGCGCAGCGGTCCCCAACCTTTTTGGCACCAGGGACCGGTTTTGTGGAAGACAATTTTTCCGGGGCGTGGGTGGGGGGAGATGGTTTCGGGATGATACAATTGTGCACTTTATTTCTGTTAGTTTGGTGTGGTAGTGAAGTGCGCGGACTCTTATCTGGGAGAACCGGGTTTGTTTCCCCACTCCTCCACTTGCACCTGCTGGAATGGCCTTGGGTCAGCCATAGCTCTTGCTAAGTGGTTAAGTGCACGGACTCTTATCTGGGAGAACCGGGTTTGTTTCCCCACACCTCCACTTGTGCCTGCTGGAATGGCCTTGGGTCAGCCAGAGCTCTTGCTAAGTGGTTAAGTGCATGGACTCTTATCTGGAAGAACCGAGTTTGATTCCCCACTCCTCCACTTGCACCTGCTGGAATGACCTTGGGTCAGCCATAGCTCTTGCTAAGTGGTTAAGTGCATGGACTCTTATCTGGAAGAACTGGGTTTGATTCCCCACTCCTCCACTTGCACCTGCTGGAATGGCCTTGGATCCACCATAGCTCTTGCTAAGTGGTTAAGTGCGGGGACTCTTATCTGGGAGAACCAGGTTTGATTCCCCACTCCTCCACTTGCAGCTGCTGGATTGGCCTTGGATCCGCCAGAGCTCTTGCTAAGTGGTTAAGTGTGTGGACTCTTATCTGGGAGAACTGGGTTTGATTCCCCACTCCTCCACTTGCACTTGCTGGATTGGCCTTGGATCAGCCATGGCTCTGGCAGAGGTTGTCGTTGAAAGGGCAGCTTCTGGGAGAACTCTCTCAGCCCCACCTACCTCACAGGGTGTCTGTTGTGAGGGAGGAAGATAAAGAAGAGTGTAAACTGCTCTGAAACTCTGAGATTTGGAGTGGAGGGCAGGATATAAATCCAATGTCGTCATCTTCTTCTGCTGCTCACATTGTGATATATAATGAAATAATTATACAACTCACGGCCCAGTTGCTAACACGCTGTGGACTGGTACGCATCCAGGGGGTAACTTTCTTGCATATCCCAAGGAGGGGCTGCTATAATATGCTCTCGTCAGATCTCTGAAGCCGAGCAGGGTCAGTACCTGGATGGGGGACCACCAAGGAAGACTCTGCAGAGGAAGGTCGTTTCAGACTACTTCTTGCTTGCCTTGAAAGCCCCATTCTGGGGTCGCTATAAGTCCGCTATGACTCGATGGCACCTTTGCACACGTTATATTCTATAACTCCATGCATCTCCCTGCGTTGTTTCCCCCCGCAGGGGTCCCCTTGGTGTACGAGGCCTTCAATTGGCGCCACGGAGTCTTTGTGGGCAGCGCCATGAGGTCAGAGTCTACGGCGGCAGCTGAACACAAAGGTATGGATCAGGGGGTCGTTTTGTAGAAAAGGAGGTGCCAGAGCTCATTAGCGCAACTCGTTTGCATATGCCACCCACCCCTGGTACACCGAAAAGGGGACTAAATTATATCAGCTCAGCATCACTTCAGTAACTCCTGCTGTTCTCATGAATAGCTCATGTTCCCCAGCTTTCCCCATCAAAGGGCAATTATAACTGTCATAATAAACTGTCATAACAAAACCTTACTCCCATCATATGTTTTAAATCACTTTCTCCTTCTGTGGCCACAGTGGCACGAGCAGGGGTGGAATTCTAGCAGCAGTGCCTTTGCATATTAGGCCACACACCCCTGATGTAGCCACTCCTCCAAGAGCTTCTAGCAGGAGCTCATTTGCGTATTAGGCCACACCTTTCTGATTTAGCCACTCCTCCAAGAGCTTCTAGCAGGAGCTCTTTTGCATATTAGGCCACACCCCTCTGATTTAGCCACTCCTCCAAGAGCTTCTAGCAGGGGCTCATTTGCATATTGGGCCACACCCCTCTAATTTAGCCACTCCTCCAAGAGCTTCTAGCAGGAGCTCTTTTGCATATTAGGCCACACACCCCTTATGTAGCCACTCCTCCAAGAGCTTTTAGCAGGAGCTCCTTTGCATATTAGGCCACACCCCTCTGATGTAGCCACTCCTCCAAGAGCTTCTAGCAGGAGCTCTTTTGCATATTACGCCACACACCCCTGATGTAGCCACTCCTCCAAGAGCTTTTAGTAGGAGCTCCTTTGCATATTAGGTCACACCCCTCTGATGTAGCCACTCCAAGAGCTTCTAGCAGGAGCTCTTTTGCATATTAGGCCACACCCCTCTGATGTAGCCACTCCTCTAAGAGCTTACAAGGCTCTTTTTTCTAAGCTCTTGGAGGGTTGGCTACATCAGGGGTGTGTGGCCTACTATGCAAAGGAGCTCCTGCTAGAATTCCCCCCCTGGGCACAAGGAAGATTTCCATCTGTCTGCTTTATATGTTTTGGTTATTTCCCTTTTTTGTGGGGGGAAATATTAGAAAGTTGGCCAAATCTTAGAGTTCAGCAAAAGTCTCACAGGAGGTTTGAACAATGGAGTCCAGAAGTGAGTATTTGGGGAGAGGCGGAGTAATAAAGAAAGAGCATAATAAAATTCCGAGGCCTGTCCCTGTGAGGTCCAAAATGAGGCCTGGATCCATCTCTCTCTTCACTGGTCTCCTCTCTCCCCCTGTATACAGGCAAGGTCATCATGCACGACCCCTTTGCCATGCGCCCTTTCTTCGGTTACAACTTTGGCCGCTACCTGGCCCACTGGTTGAGCATGGAAGGGCGCCAAGGCGTCCGGCTTCCCAAGATCTTCCACGTCAACTGGTTCCGGAAGGATGCTGAGGGGAACTTCTTATGGCCGGGTTTTGGAGAGAACTCTCGTGTCCTGGACTGGATCTGCCGGCGTGTCGACGGAGAGGCGAGCACCCAAGAAACGCCCATCGGGTACATCCCGAAAGATGGCGCCCTAGACCTGACAGGGCTGAAGAAAGTGGACCATCGAGAGTTGTTCTCCTTGCCCAAGGAGTTCTGGCAACAAGAAGCGCGGGAGGTGAGGCAATATCTGACAGAGCAAGTGAACGAAGATCTGCCCAAGGAGGTGATGAAGGAACTGGAGGCCCAAGAGGACCGCATAAAGAAGATGTAAGGGACTTTGAGGGTGGAAAAAAAGAAATCTGACCAAAGACACAACCCCTTTCATCTCCCGTGGGGAAAGGGAGGAGGTGATAGGGAGGTTTGTTTACAGAAATTCCCCTTCCCCACCTCTTGCCGACTCTGCCTCTGTGGCCCTCAGGTGTCCGCCATCTTGTTTCCTGGGCCGTGAGGCGGCCATCTTGCTACCTAGGTACCCCGAGCCAGATACGCTGTTTCTTAGCTAGAGCTAGGGTTACCAGCCTCAAGGAGAGGCCTGGAGTTCTCCCAGAATTACCACTGAACTCCAGAGAACAGAGATTGCTCTTTCTGAAGGACACGGCAGCTTTGGAGGGTGGACTCTGTGGCCTAACCTGACTGCTGGGCTCTCTCCCCTCCCCAAACTCTGCCCCCCCCCAATCTCTGTGAACTTCCCAAGCTGGAGTTGGCATCCCTAGCGAACAGCCGCTTTACTGCCTTTCTGCAGCTCAGTTGTTCTTCCATCTTGTTCTGTCCTTTGTAGTGTTACCTCTCTTTCGTTCCTGCCGTCGTCTGCTTCTGGGGTCTCTCTGTTTGAGTGAGTGATTTTTTTAAAAAAATCTTTCCCAGACTCTTTCTCCCTCTAATACAAGCCTTTCCTTTCTGAATCACTCGTGGCCCCCCTCTTAGGGCGTGCAAACGTAGAACCAGTTGCCTTTTTTACTTAGCAGCGATGCCGATAGAGGGGAGATCCGTTATCCAGTCAAGGTCTTCAAAGGAGGCAGAATGGTCTTAACCAAATCCCAGAACTGGCTTTCCAGTTTTATCGTCTAGCTCAACTGACTAGCTGGTAGAAATTCACAACTTCTAGAGCCGTTGCTAAGTCTGTCAGATCGGAATGGAGTATAGGCCCACCCAGCTCCTATAGCTGCGTAGTGCCTCCCTATGTATCTTCTTAACCAGAAATTGAATGTAATAATTATGTACTGTATCCAGCAAAAATCCCAGTGCATTTAACTGTGATGCAGTCATCAGCCGTTAGGATTCAGAGGATAAATGGTTGTCCTAACTGCAGCCCGTCTAGCACCTCCTATCTTTGTGCTCTAAATGGTTGTGAACATTCCATGACATCACAGCATCTCAGCCAACCGCTCGCAAGCTCTCGTGAGATGGAGGAACGCGACAGGCGATTTTTTGAGCCTACACACAAAACAAAGCTGTGAGTTACTGGAAGAATTAGTTAAAGGATGCACTTCTCCCACCCCCCCCCCCACAAACTTGCCACATGGGTCTATTATGGGGCACTCTGCTGATATGCTGAAGCCCCAGTTTTGGCGGAGAAGCCAAGGTTTCTCAGCGTTGTGAGCCTACTCATTTTTCCTCCTTTGTCAGTCCTTCTATTACATTCCTGTCAATGGATGCCAA
Source organism: Heteronotia binoei (assembly GCF_032191835.1). Taxonomy (NCBI): domain Eukaryota; kingdom Metazoa; phylum Chordata; class Lepidosauria; order Squamata; family Gekkonidae; genus Heteronotia; species Heteronotia binoei. Next base: position 6,301,771 of record NC_083237.1, on the reverse strand, counting down.
CTGGTGGATTTCATCCTCCGGGGGTTGCCAATCCCCAGGTACGGGCAGGGGATCCCCCGGTTTGGAGGCCCTCTCCCCGCCTCAAGGTCATCAGAAAGCGGGGTGGGGGGGAAATATCTGCTGGGCACTCCATTATTCCCTTTGGAGAATAATTCCCATAGGGTAGAATGGATAATTGATCTGCGGGTATGGCGGGGGGGGCTGTTGTTTGAGATAGAGGCACCCCATTTGCAGCATAGCATCCCGTGCCTCTCCCCAAAACACCTTCCAAGTTTCAAAAAGATTGGACCAAGGGGTTCAATTCTATGAGCCCCCAAAGAAGGTGCCCCTATCCTTCACTCTTTCCATCGGAAGGAAGGCATTGAAAAGGTGTGCGGTCCCTTTCAGTGCGGTGGCCAGAACTCCCTTTGGAGTTCAATTCTGCTTGTCACACCCTTGCTCCTGGCATTGTCCACCCCCAATGTCTCCTGGCTCCGCCCCCCCAAATGTTTCCTGGCTCCACCCACAAACTCCCCAGATATTTCTTGAATTGGACTTGGCAACCCTAAACCCTCCATTCTAAGCCAGGTGTCTCCTATATCGGGGTGGCCAACGGTAACTCTCCAGATGTTTTTTGCCTACACCTCCCATCAGCCCCAGCCAGCATGGCCAATGGCTGGGGCTGATGGGAGTTGTAGGCAAAAAAACATCTGGCGAGCTACCGCTGGCCACCCCTGTCCTATATGGTGCCTGTGAGTGCTAGGGATGCCAGCCTCCAGGTGGGGCCTGGGGATCACCTGGAATTCCAGTTCATCTGCAGGCTACAGAGATCAGTTTCCCTGGAGACAATGGATGCTCCACTGAGCTCTCTGCCTTCCCCAGGCTCCACCCCCAAATCTCCCGGAGTTTCCCAGCTTGCATCTGGCAATTCTACCTCACCATCCCCTGCCAGAGGCCGGGGGGAGGGCATGGCAACTACCATGTGTTTTTATAAAGTAGCCAGGTGGGACTTGCTCATTAGGCATTGGCAGGGGTGGAATTCTAGCAGGAGCTCCTTTGCATCTTAGGCCACACCCCCTGGGGTAGCCAATCCTCCAAGAGCTTACAAAAAAGAGCCTTGTAAGCTCTTGGAGGATTGGCTACATCAGGGGTGTGTGGCCTAATATGCAAAGGAGCTCCGGCTAGAATTCCACCCCCTAACCATTGGAGATTTGATTGGCTGTGCAGATTTTTAAAAGTACTGCTTTGGCAGCCGCCGCAGCACAAGGATCTTCACCGTGTGACTGCAGGTTAACTGTGGCAGCCATTTTGTGGCTGGCTTCCTCTCCCGTGGCAGCCATTTTGTGTACACATTTTAAAAGGATATGCAAACCCTCTGTGACCTTGTACTCTTCTTCCAGCCTTCCCCCTTCCAGCAGATGTGGCAGTTTTTCAGGCTAGGATGGGACCTGAGTAGGCATAGACGTGGAGGCATGAGGAGAAGGGGAAAATATCAAGGACATTTTTACAATTATTTTTTCAGTAGTGGAACTGGAACCAGGACTGAGGGAGTGGTTGGAAAGAAACACAGGTGGAGAGCTAAATATTTGGCTGCAACTTAATTCAGGTTGTTTCTTTTTTTAAAAAAATAAAATAAAACATATTTTGTTAGTAACACGCATTAATGAAAATAAAAGTATAAAGAATAAAAGAATGTGAATTGTATGAAGTTTTGGCACGAGGAGGTCTGTCTCATGACCGGGTACATTCACACTGGATTCGGGAAGGGTTTTATGATCAAATGTCTCCCATACGTCTCTGGGAACCAGGGATCATTTTGTAGAAAAATAGGTGGTGGAGCTCATTAACATAACTCATTAGCATATGCCACCCCCCACCAGCCAACAGCAACCCAACATGACAAAGGAGAGCCCCAGGCGAGCGAGGCCCGTTTGGGCTGTCTAGAGATCCAGTCAGCCCAAGCAGGCCTCACTCACCTGGGGCTCTCCTTGGCTGCACTCCCCCCCCCCCCCATAGTCAAAAGGCCAGCAAGCCACCCACCACCCAAAATCACACAAGAAGTGGAGAAAGGGTGTCACGGGCTTCTCCAGGGGTTAACGAGGGCTGCTGGGGGTGTGGCAAAGCCCCTGGTGGCTGGCTGGCTGCCTGCTCTCCTAATCCAGGGATTGTTATGCAGCTGTACCTACTATTCAATGGACAAGGTAGGTGGGGAGGAGGAGGGGGAACCCTCGAAGGAGAGCTCCTGCTGAATTCAAGGCCTGCTGGGAACTGTAGTTGGGTGTGGGGCCTTCTCAGAGTTCTTGGGCGGTCGAGTGGGGAAATCTTGGTTGGGGGGGGGGGGGGCGGGGGGCGGACAGACACAAATGCGAAGCATTTGACTGTTCGGGTAAGCTGCTGTAACTGGAGATGAGAATGCCCTTTGAAGGTACAAAACCTTCCGGGCTCTGCTTGGTGGTCTCAGAGCTACCGAGATCTGACAAGATGTTCCTGTGATATTCCTATTCAAGTCATGAGATTTCTTCCACCCTTCATGACATGGTCGCAGCTCATCTGGAGTCCCTTAAGAAGATCAGATGAGTCCGGTGACACCTTACAGACGAACCAGCTTTTCTGGGGTTGTGCTTGTGAGATGCAGAGCCTTGTTGGCCACTGGAAGCCTCAGAAGGACGTCCTGTGAGGACAAGGGGAAAGATCTGGGTGTGTTTATCTGGAAAAGAAAAAACCAAAAGGTGGCTCTTAGTCACAAGGTATAGATGGAGCACTCTGTCTGGGGCTGGGATGCTTGGTGCTTGGGGGACAACAGTGGGAGGACTTCTGGAGTTCTGGCCCCGCTGGTGGATCTCCTGATGGCACCTGGGTTTTGGCCACTGTGTGTCACAGAGTGTTGGACTGGATGGGCCATTGGCCTGATCCAACACGGCTTCTTTTCTGTTGTGCCCTGTGCAAGCACCAGTCGTTTCCCACTCTGGGGTGACGTCGTATCACGACGTTTTCACGGCAGACTTTTTGACGGGGTGGTTTGCCCTTGCCTTCCCCAGTCATTTACGCTTTCCCCCCCAGCAAGCCGGGGACTCATTTGACCGACCTCGGAAGGATGGAAGGCTGAGTCAACCTTGAGCCGGCTACCTGAACCCAGCTTTCGCCAGGATCGAACTCCGGTCGTGAGCAGAGAGCTCGGATTGCAGTACTGCAGCTTTACCACTCTGCGCCACGGGGCTGCTCTGCAGATACATAAAGGGATGGCACACAAAAGAGGTCAAAGGGCAAGTGTAGTTCTAAGGGGCTTTGAGTTTTACAGGATTTTGTCTGAACATGACTAGACTCTGGTTCAGTAGCACCTGAGAGACCAACAAAGTTTTGGGCATGTGCATGGCTTTTTTGCAGAAAAAGTCCATCAAAGAACTTGTTTACATATTAGGCCACACCCCCTGACATAACCATTGTTTCAGCAGGAACTTATTTGCATATTATGCCACACCCCCTAGGCGATAAGCTAGTTCCTGCTCAAAAAAAAGCACCGGCCATACGATCTTTTGAGACCCAGTTAAGATACCTTTCCTAACTCAGAGCACTTTGACAATGGAACCACTGACCTAAGACAGTGTTGGTTTTCCGTAGCTTGGGGGTCTTTAGGGAGAGGCTGTCAGGGGTGTTCTGATTCTGGATATTCTGTACTGAGTGGCAGGTTGGACTAGCTGGCCTCTAGGGCCCCTTCTACTTCTAATAATAATAATAATAGTTTATTTTTATATCCCGCCCTCCCCGCCAGGCGGGCTCAGAGCGGCTAACAGACATGGGAGTCCCATGATTCACATTAAACAGTATAACAGACATAGGAGTCCCATGATTCACATAAAACATAACAGTTAAATATCAATTACAAATAAATTAATTAAAATAGATAAAACATATAAAAATAGGTGCTAAAATGATGTAATCCTGATGTACATAAGATGGCTAAGCGTCTGTTCGTTAGTTAATCAGGTTCTGTCTCAAATGCCAACTGAAAAAGAAATGTTTTGCAAGCCCTGCGGAATTGGTTCAGGTCCCGCAGGGCTCGCACCATCTCTGGAAGGTCGTTCCACCAACGAGGGGCTATCACCGAGAAGGCCTGCTCCCTGGTGGCCTTCAGCCTAACTTCTCTTGGCCCAGGGATTGTTAATAAATTCTGGGAACCAGACCTCAGTGCTCTCCGGGGTACTTCTAGCAGTCTATAAGTGACTGAGCAAAAAATGGTTCAAGAAAAAATATCTCATGGCACCTTAAAGAGTGCTTATCTCAACATGAGCTTTTATGAATCCACACACTGCTTTTAGATTCATGAACTCTGGCTAGGGTTGTCAATCCCGAGGTGGGGGCAGGGGATCCCCCGGTTTAGAGGCCCTCCCCCCACTTCAGGGTCATCAGAAAGCAGGGGAGGGGGAGGGAAGTGTCTGCAGGGCACTCCATTATTTCCTATGGAGACCGATTCCCATAGGGCAGGGGTAGCCAACGGTAGCTCTCCAGATACTTTTCACCTACAACTCCCATCAGCCCCAGCCATTGGTCATGCTGGCTGGGGCTGATGGGAGTTGTAGGCAAAAAAAAATCTGGAGAGCTACCGTTGGCCACCCCTGCCATAGGGTATAATGGAGAATTGATCTGTGGGTATCTGCGGCTCTGAGAGGGGGTTGTTTTATGAGGCGGAGGCACCAAATTTGCAGCATAGCATCTGGTGTCTCTCCTCGAAACACCCTCCAAGTTTCAAAAAGATTGGACCAGGGGGTCCAATTCCATGAGCCCGCAAAGAAGGTGCCCTTATCCTTCATGATTTCCAGTGGAGGGAAGACATTTAAAAGGTGTGCGGTCCCTTTAAATGTGACGGCCAGAACTCCCTTCGGAGTTCAATTCTGCTTGTCACAGCCTTGATCTTGGCTCCACCCCCCAAAGTCCCCAGATATTTCTTGAATTGGACTTGCCAACCCTAACTCCGGCTCATGTTGGAACTGATATCTGTAGGCTGTAATTCCGGGGGATCCCCAGATCCCACGTGGAGGCTGGCATCTTCCGCTGTCCTCCTCAGGCTTCAGCCCCAAAGTTCCAGGAGTTTTCCAACTTGGATCTGAGAGTCTTATCCCTGTTCCATGGCCCAAGGCAACCTGGCTGGCACCCTGAGTCTTTATTATGGGTTGCAACTTCCCCATCCCTGTGTTAAATGCTCAGGATCTCCTTTAAGGAAAGGAGATGGCTGCTGCAGCCCCACCCACCCCTAACCATTTGGATAGACAGGATTACATTTTAACCCAGCCTTATTGCAAAATGCCACATTGATATATAACATTTGCACTGCAAACCGAAAAAGAAAAAGAGGTGTGTTCGAGTTTCTTGAAGAGATAAGACGTGGCTGCAAGGAAACGACTTTTAGTCCCTGGGACTGAGTTTAAAAAAAGCAACCCTCTTAGCCTGGGCTCTGGGGGAGAGTTGCCTACAGGGCCGGTGCATGGAAGTAGGCGAAGAAGACAGTTACCTAGGGTGCCACCAGGCCTAGCGGGCACCACTGGGTGCCCCCTGCCCTCCCTGACACATAACTCTGGAACCTGACCACGGTCACTTTGTCCTCTCCCACCACCAAGCTGCCCTCAACAAAGCCAAGCCACCCCCCCCCCCACCTCTCCGATGTGCGACTTGGTCTCCCACCTCATCCTATCCTGCCATCCTCCTTCCTGGCGTAGCCGGCAAGCGCTTCTTCTCACCCCGTTTTTAAATAACTTATCGCATTTTTTTTAATTAAAATTAAAAATTCGGTAAATTAAAAATGTGAAAAGTTTCAAGTTTGGCACGCTTCATTTTCCCTATATACATATTTTAACAATGGGAGGGGGCGCTAGTGGGTGATTTCCCTAGGGTGCCAGATAGCCGAACACCCGCCCTGGTTGCCTAGCAGTGTGACAGAAAAGCTGGAGGTCCATTCAAGCGTCCCTAGGCTTTTGAGCATACAACACAATTGGTCAAAGTCCAAAAGGTCACTCCTTATCAGAGAATCCATACTTCACAACAGAGGGAGGCTGCAATCCTATGCACTGGCTTGGAGGAGAAAGCCTCTTATTGAATTAAATGTAGGGTTACCAATCCCCAGATGGGGGCAGGGGATCCCGGTTTGGAGGCCCTCCCCCTGCTTCAGGGTCATCCGAAAGCAGAGGGGGGAGGGAAATGTCTGCTGGGCACTCCGTTATTCCCTACCATGCAGGGGTGGTCAACGGTAGCGCTCCAGATGTTTTTGGCCTACAACTCCCATCAGCCCCAGCCATTGGCCATGCTGGCTGGGGCTGATGGGAGGTGCAGGCAAAAGACATCTGGAGAGCTACCGTTGGCCAACCAATGGAGACCAATTCTCATAGAGTATAATGGAGAATTGATCTGCATGTATCTGGGGCTGGGGGGGGGTGCTGTTTTTTGAGGCAGAGGCACCAAATTTACAGCATTGCATCTGGTGCCTCTCTTCAAAATAGCTTCCAAGTTTCAAAAAGATTGGACTAAGGAGTCCAATTCTATGAGTCCCCAAAGAAGGTGCTCCTATCCTTCATTATTTCCAGTCGAGGGAAAGCATTTAAAGGGTGTGCTGTCCCTTTAAATCTGATGGCCAGAATTCCCTTTGGAGACCAATTACGCTTGTCACAACTTTGCTCCTGGCTCCACCCCCAAAGTCTCCTGGCTCCGCCCCCAAAGTCTCTTGGCTCCGCCCCCAAAGTCCCCAGACATTTCTTGAATTGGACTTGGCAACCCTAATTAAATGAGGCTTACTTCCGAGTAAAAGCACAAAGTCTAGCACTGTTTAAAAGCGCAGCCCTCTTCTCATTTACTCCCTGAGTACGTGCTGCTGAGTCTCATGGAACTTATTTCCGACTCTGAGTAAAGATCTTAGATAGATCCAAGTGGGCAGCTGTGTTGGTTTGAAGCAGTTGAACAAAGCAGGAGTCAAGCGGTACCTTTAAGACCAACAAAGTTTTATTCAGAACGTAAGCTTTCGTGTCCTAAAAGCACACTTCTTCAGACGAGGTACCTGATCCCCTCGTCTGCAGAAGTGTGCTTTTAGCACACGAAAGCTTACGTTCTGAATAAAACTTTGTTGGTCTTAAAGCTGCCACTTGATTCCTGTTTTGTTAAAGATCACAGACTTCGGCTTGCACTGCTGTAACGTGTGAATGCGGATCTTGGGGGTTTGCGGACTTAGGAGGTGGTGGGGAAAGTCTGAAGATGTGTGCCTTTAGTACACGAAAGCGTACGTCCTGAATAAAACTTTGTTGGTCTTAAAGGTGCCACTTGATTCCTGTTTTGTTAAAGATCACAGACTTCGGCTTGCACTGCTGTAACGTGTGAATGCGGATCTTGGGGGTTTGCACATTAGGAGGTGGTGGGGAAAGTCTGAAGATGTGTGCCTTTAGTACACGAAAGCGTACGTTCTGAATAAAACTTTGTTGGTCTTAAAGGTGCCACTTGATTCCTGCTTTGTTAAAGATCTCAGACTTCTGTAACGTGTGAATGCGGATCTTGGGGGTTTGGGGACTTAGGAGGTGGTGGGGAAAGTGTGCCCCAGTTTGGTGGCCGTCGCAAGAGAAGAACTGCGCCGACGTCGTTTTGAACTCGCAAATAGATACGTGTTTCCAGCCCCCCACGAGCCCATCGTATCACGTCAATCACTTTGCCAACGTCCAATCAGAAAGCAATTAGTGCCCATTTTTGCCCCCTCCTCGGCCAGAGGTTCAAAGAACCGCCCCGCCTCCTGAAATGTCAATCATCCAGCTCCGAGCGCCTGTTTAACTGAGGTTACGCAACTGTACAGGCGGTGATCAAGATTACGAAAACCAATCGGGGTGGGACTTTGAAGCCATCGGGCCCGCCTTTCGGGCCTGTTGTCCAATCGGCGACTGGCTAGCCTATATCCGGCAAGTTCCACGAACAAGTCTGGTGCGATCCTGACCCCGCCTCTGCGAGCGAGGCCAATCCAAAGAGCGGCTACTTTTTAAAGCCCCACGTTCGCCCACGTGGGGGTAGATATGCTTAACCAATCGAGTCGCAGCCGGCTTGCCCCGCCTCTCTCTGCTCCTCTTGGAGGTGGCTGCGTCCTTAGGATGTAAACAAGGCCTCGCGCCGCGACCGTTAGAGGGTGAGGAGGGTCTCGCGCTCGGGTGGGTGGGGGGAGCAGCTTTGGAGGAGGCTTTTCATTGGTCGGGGACATGCGACGGGAGGGGGGGTGTCAGTCTGAGGGAAGGAACGACGAGCGTTCTGATTGGTGGGTGGCGCGGGCTATTAGGAGTAGAACGCTGAGGGGGGTAGCAAGAGTGTACCTCCAACACGGCGCCTTCGGATTGGCTGAGCTGGGAGCAAGGGCTGTGCCCATTGGCTGACGGGTGGCCGGTGGGTCGAGATGCTGGGTTCTGGTTGGTTAGCCAAGATTGTTGTCTTCTAGTGGCTTTAGGGAAGTGGCTCTCTGAATCTGTGGGGAGCAGACGTGGTAGTTGGTAGTTCTGCACTGCTGGGGGCAGGTTGTGCATGGAGAAGAGAGTGGGACGCTTTATTGGCAGAGCGTGTTATCTGCAGGGTGTATTTAGAGAAAGCAGGAGTATCCTCCGGTTTTGAAAGGCGAGGACTCAGGCTATGGACTCTGATAGGTAGGTAGCAGCTTTACCAGGGACAAGCTTGAATCAGAAGAGTGTTGACTGGTAAGTAGTTGCAGCTCTGCTGGGAGGGGACAAGGTGACCCCTTCCTGCCTTCCCTGATCCAAAGTGCTCTGATTAGTGGCTGAGGGTTTTCTTTGCAGGAGGGACCTGTTCTCCCCATTGGATTTCCAGACGTCGGGAACGAAGGAGCCCGTTCGGAAGTACAGGCGCCTAGTGCAGGCTGTGGAGAATGCCGTAAGTCATGGGCTCCCGCAGCAGCAGTAACGCCGGCTCAGGTGGTCGGGATCGCCAGGGCAGCTGGTTGCCGAGGGACTCGGGGGTCCTGCGCAGCGAGGAAGAGGACGACGAAGACGAGGATGTGGATCTGGCCCAGGTACTGGCATATCTACTGCGCAGGTAACTCACCTCCCTCCTCCCCTTACCTGTTTTCAGTCATATTGGCTGTTGGGCTGGCTGACCCATCGCTGGATCGGCGTGGCTAAGGAATGAGAATTCTGCCTTCGTGAGACTGCTGGGTGGGAAGTTTGGTGCAGAATCACAAAAGGGGATACGGAGGGGGAATAGGTCACACCTGTCTGATCCATTAATCTGCACAAAGAGAGTTTAGTCCTCTTGGTAACTGGAAGCTGATTGTGGTGGTTGGCGTGGAGTCTTGTGAGACCCTAACTGGAGGAAATGATTTTGGCTGAATCCCTCCATGGCTCTTGTCTGATGGAGTTAGGATTTTTATAACTGGGTGGAGAAAGAGGTGAGAGGAGCTAATCCCATATTTCATTGCATTGCAATGTGATATCGTCAAGGATGTGGAGTGTGTGGTTGAACAGCAGTGATACCGTTTCATTAGAAGCACAAATTGTAGTAGTATATTCATGCTCTGAATTGTGGAAGGAGGTAGGAAGAGCCAAGGTTTAAATGTGCTACAGTCTTCTGAAACACTGCCTCCATTGGAGAGGATCATACCAGAATTTGATGAAGTGTATCACTAGTGCCACAGGTCCACCGTGGCTGCTTCCCTAAAAGCTGAGTACCACATGTGTTTTGTTTTTTCCTCCACATGGCATGTGATGCCACACTTCTGTACATGCTTTAGACATTATTATTATTTTTTTTTAAAATGGAGTCATCTTTCCAGCAGGTATTTTGCACTATGGGAGATTTTTTTATTTATTTAATAAGTGAGCTTCTGCACTTATTTAGCGGCCCCGTGGCGCACAGTAGTACTGCAGTACTGTGATCTGAACTCTCTCTGCTCACGACCTGAGTTCGATCCCAGCAAAAGCTGGTTCAGGTAGCTGACCCAAGGTTGACTCAGCCTTCCATCCTTCCGAGGTCGGTAAAATGAGTACCCAGTTTGCTGGGGAGAAAGTGTAAAAGACTGGGGAAGGCAATGGCAAACCACCCTGTAAAAAGTCTGCTGTGAAAATGTTGTGAAAGCAACGTCACCCCAGAGTTGGAAACGACTGGTGCTTGCACAGGGGACCTTTCCTTTTCCTTCCTGCACTTATTGTCAGGATTATAGGAAGTTACCCAGGTCTGAAGGGTAAAGGTTGTGTGTTGATATGTACTCTGAAGATCCTAGAAAAGGCTCCATTCAGACCCTATGGGCCAGACTATGTACTTAACGGGAGATCTGTGATTGAATCTCCTGATGCTTTCTTTAACGTTATATATTCTGGTTTGATGTCCTTATTTAACCCTTCTTTGGCTTCCCTTTCAAAATCTTGATATAATTTCTTAGATCGAAAGTGCTCCCAGTGACTGCTTGAATCGCAGTAGGGAAATAGTACCTCGCTGGAGACAACTTTTATCAAGAATGCAGCCTGGGAGGAGCGCAGTGTTGAACTCTGTTCCTTCAGGCCATGCTTCCAGCTCTAACCAGGAGTCCCTTATACTTGCTTTTGAAAGTTAAAGAATACCTTGGAATAGCCCATCAATCATTTAGCCTTGAAAAGTTTGCTGTAGCAGGTAGAAAAGGAACTACCTCCTTTGATGCATTCCCCATCACTGTACCCATGTTCCTGCAGACTACAGGAACGTTTTTTAAAAACATCCTGCCTGCCCACTTTAGTTAGGATTTGACTAATCTCACTCGGGCAATTGCAGATCTGTCAGATCGTTTGGTCTTTTGCTTGAGATTAATAAACCGTAGGATGTCCCTGGATCCCATCATTATATGCAAAAGTTATATGGAAGTGGGTGGCTTAAAGCGTGCTCTTGAAATTTCTGCCCAGTTGACATCTTTGTTCCACTTGTAGCTGACAAACCCTCGCCCTGATCCTTGTCTGTGTATTCTCCGGTTGAAATTCTGAGTCCGCTATATTAAAACTTCAGGACCGGGGGCCAGCGAAAGGGAACTGGAAGCAAGCAAATGGTGTGCCGTTTGCCTACTGTGAATGAGGCAAAAGGGACTGGTCATCTCTCATTTTACCTTTTTGTTCTCTGTCCCCTCCAGAGGACAGTTTCATCTGATGCAGGGCGGGGGAGCAGCCAGCGTCCAGGTGGTCCATGCGCTATCCGACTCGGACGACGACAGTGACAGTGCATGGGAAGGGCGGTTGGGAGACCAGTATAAGCCTACAGGTACCGGCCAGGGCTGCTTGTAAGAGATTTTAGGGGCTCATAGAGTGTCGATGAACTGCAGTTATGGTAAACTGAGGCTAGCCGGACTCCTGAGCTTTGTTTAGAAGTTTAGAGAGGTGGATTCTGGGAATTAGGTTCTCGTTATCCCCTGCTTGGAAGGGATCAGGGGATTTCAGCGCCCTGAGGATCAGTGGTCCTTCTAAGCTGCAGAGTGTTAAGAGCAAAAATTCCACTTTGTGAGCTGCTGCATAAATTAGTGTGTTCTGGGGCCATTTTTTCCTGAGCTCAGGCAAAAACGTGTGAGCTGGAGGCTAAAAATCTGTGAGCTAGCTCACGCTAACTTAGAGGGAGCACTGCCAAGGATTAATTTCTTTAAAATATCTAGTTCTCATGCTCCAAGAGTAGTTTTGGTAATGTGTGGAGAGTGGCTGCACGAGCCCCTTGGGTGCTGAAGGGAGGTATGGGCTAGGTTAGGATTGTAGGATCTCTTTGCTTGGGACCATGTAAGGCAAGGGGTGGCCAGACTCGCTTAACGTAAGAGCCACATAGAATAAACGTCCAGTGTTTGAGAGCTGCAAGACACGAACGTCAGAGGTTTGAGAGCCAGAAGGAAGGAAAGCAAATAGATTGGGAGTGAGGGAGAGGGAGTCAGAAAGCAACTTTAAATGCATTTTCCAATGTAAGCGCTGACAGTTGTCTGGAGGGGGAGGGAATATTTTAACAAAGACTTAGTGGGGTGTTATTTACCTCCATGAAAATCTTTAGCTACCAGTTTCCACGCATTAAACCTCTGTTATAGGGAATGGGCCTTTTTCTCCAGACTTGTTGGCAACCTTGAGAGCAGGGTCCCTTCTACAATTTGGGATTGTAATTTTTGACTTTCTGAAGGTCAGAGGCTGCGAAAGCCCTCTCAGGACTGTTTCTTCCACTCAGGGCTTTTTTTTGTAGCAGGAACTCCTTTGCATATTACCCTTCCCGATGTAGCCAATGCTCCTGGAGCTTACAGGGCTCTTAGTACAGGGCCTGCTGTAAGCTCTTGGAGGATTGGCTACATCAGGGATGTATGGCCTAATAACATAAGGAAAGCCATGTTGGATCAGGCCAATGGCCCATCCAGTCCAACACTGTGTCACACAGTGGCCAATATATGTGTGCGTGTACACACACACACACACACACATACTGTGGCTAATAGCCACTGATGGACCTCTGCTCCATATTTTTATCCAATCCCCTCTTGAAGCTGGCTATGCTTGTAGCCGCCGCCGCCACCTCCTGTGGCAGTGAATTCCACATGTTAATCACCCTTTGGGTGAAGAAGGACTTCCTTTTATCCATTTTAACCTGACTGCTCAGCAATTTCATCAAATGCGCACGAGTTCTTGTATTGTGAGAAGGGGAGAAAAGGCCTTCTTTCTCTACTTTCTCCATCCCATGCATCATCTTGTAAACCTCTATCATGTCACCTCGCAGTCGACGTTTCTCCAAGCTAAAGAGCCCCAATATGCAAAGGAGTTCCTGCTACAAAAAAAGCCCTGCGTTCACTGATGCAAGACTGAACTGTTTCTTCTGAAAGAAGCTCCAGGGTCTGTGTCTTGTCTCTGTAGGGATGGGGAATGCCTTCCTGGGAAAACACTCATCTGGGTTTCCTAGGATGTCTTCCACCGCTGAGGACGGTAGATGGTTTATCTGAGCTATCGTGGCCGGCATATGGGCCCAGTTTGAAGAGGGCAAGGAGGCGGCTGGGGTAGTCTTGGCTCTGAGAGTTAGGCATAGCGATTGGAGCAGGGTCAGCAGGCCAATTGCAGGGCTTTTGTTCTTCACCGTCCCATCTGCGCCTCTCCTGTCTCCCTGCAGTGGATTTGACTCCGGACACCCGCGGCCTGGAGAACAACGAGATCAAGACGCGCATCCAGTTGGCGACGGGCAGGCTCGGCCCTGGGCGGACGGACCGCAGTATCCCCAAGCTGCTTTGCCAGGTGCCCTCTCTGCTGCTTCGGCGGTGGGGGTGGGAACGGAGCCAGCAGGGTGTGAGCTTCTTGCAATTTGGGGAGTTGGGTAGGCCGGTGTGGAAGGCCAACCTTTTGGAGGGCAAAGGCTTCAGAGGAGGGCCCGTGGCTCGGTGGAAGAGCCTCTGCTTGGCGTGCAGAAGGTCCCGGGTTCAGTTCCTGGCTTAAAAAAACAGGTAGGAGGGGATGTGGTGTACTCCGAGGGTTGCCATCTGGTCACTGATTGTAAACGCCCCTCTCATTCTAAGGCTAGGCAGGAGGATGTACTGCTAGCGCAGAGCAAAACCACCGTGCAAACACAAAATAATAGAATAAAGTGTCCAAATAATTTATAAAGATACCCCAAATACACAGGAAGTATATTTCATGAGGGGATGGATCCCACAATAATTTTCAAGAAGGTTCCATGGAGAACGCAAAAGGTCCATTCAAAAGGCTTCCCCTGGAAATTCAGTCACCGTCTATTTCGCAAGACGTGGTTGATCCAGTCTCCCAAAATAGAGGCTCCGAAGGTAAAAAGTTCCTTCCTTAACGTGTTTGTCGACTCGATATGCCACGTTTCGCAAACAAGCTTCACCCAAGAGCCGTCCTGTAAACTCACAGCAATGACGTCAAGCTGAGACATATTCAGTTTCCAAAAGGCACAAGCTCAACTTGTTGGTCGTTGATTCATTTTGTGCTTTGCACAGTGGTTTTGCTTTGATCAGTGTGACACCGTGGTGCAGAGTGGTAAAGCGGCAGTACTGCAGTACTGTGGTCTGAACTCCCTGCTCACGACCTGAGTTCGATTCCGGAGGAAGCTGGTTCAGGTAGCCGGCTCGAGGTTGACTCAGCCTTCCATCCTTCCGAGGTCGGTCAAATGAGTACCCAGCTTGCTGGGAGGGGGGAAGTGTAGATGACTGGGGAATTCAATGGCAAACCACCCTGTAAAAAGTCTGCCGTGAAAACGTGAAAGCAACGTCACCCCAGAGTTGGAATCGACTGGTGCTTGCACAGGGGACCTTTCCTTTCCTTTGATCTATTTACTGTGTGGCCACTGTGTTTCCGATACTGCTAGTGCAGGCCATTGTCCATTCTAGGTCAGAGTTCCCCAGGGCTTCTTTTGAAGCAGGAACTCCTTTGCTTGTTGGCTGCACACCCCTGATGTAGCCAATCCTCCTGGAGCTTGCTTACAGTAGGCCCTGTCCGAAGAGCCCTGTAAGCACTTGGAGGATTGGCTACATCGGGGCGTGTGGCTTAATAGGCAAAGGAATTCCTGCTGCAAAAGAAGCCCTGGAATTCCCCAGTGTGGTGCCCATAGGCACCAGGCACCTGCTGAGCCTTTCAGAAAACAGCCACGGCCGCTGTAAGGCAGGGCTTGTTGCTGGCTGTTCTTGTTCCAGCAAAAAAAGGACTTCTTTTGGAGAGTCGGGAGAACTGATGAGCACCTGGGCTTTCCTCAAGTCAGCTTGGGGTCCCATTTCCCCTTTCTGACTTCCCTTCCTCTCAGGAGGTGTGAGGAGGGCTGATGTTCTCTTTGGCCCCGCCTCTTGTAACAGCCATTTGGGATTTGGCTCCACCTCCCATGGTCGCCATTTTGGAGTGGTGCCCGCCACCCTTTCACAGAATTCCAACAGGCTGTGTTGTAGAATATTCCCAGCACTTTTCACCTAGGGCAGGGGTGGCCAACAGTAGCTCTCCAGATTTTTTTTTTTTTTTGCCTACAACTCCCATCAGCCCCAGCCATTGACCATGCTGGCTGGGGCTGATGGGAGTTGTAGGCAAAAAAAACACCAGGCTGGTGTGGAGTCCTGAATGACATGTGTCTTTTTCTTTCTCCGCAGAGAGAGCGTGGCCTGTGCCATAACAGCAGCTTCTCCCCTGGGGAATGCTCCCGGGTGGTGTCTCAGTGAGTATCTGACCCCGGGGAGGCCCTGGGATTGCGGGAAAAGCCTCCCCAGTGTGGTGAGCCAGTCTGGTGTAGTGGTGAAGTGTGCGGACTCTTATCTGGGAGAACCGGGTTCGATTCCCCGCTCCTCCACTTGCACCTGCTGGAATGGCCTTGGGTCAGCCATAGCTCTGGCAGAGTTGTCCTTGAAAGGGCAGCTGCTGCGAGAGCCCTCTCAGCCCCACCCATCTTGCAGAGTGTCTGTTGTGGGGGAGGGAGATAAAGGAGACTGTAGGCCTCTCTGAGACTCTGTCCTTGAAAGGGCAACTGCTGTGAGAGCCCTCTCAGCCCCACCCACTTCACAGGGTGTCTGTTGTGGGGGAGGAAGGTAAAGGAGATTGTGAGCCACTCTGAGACTCTTGAGTGGAGGGCGGGATAGAAACCCAATGTCGTCATCTTCTTCTTCTTCTCTCCTGCAAATGCCACCTCTGCTCTGCTTCCAGTTTCCTCCCCAACTACTTGACCTTCACAGACTCCTACTCTCAGAAGGCTTTCTGTGGGATCTATTCCCAGGACGGACAGCTGTTTATGTCAGCTTGTCAAGGTAGGTTGGGAAAATCCCTTAAGAGCTCCTAGAGCTAAAGTCAGCTGCCCTGCTGGGCATTGTGGATACCTCAGGATTGGCTTCTCTTGCTGTTCACGTAGTGTAGCTGGTTGGCATTCCTTTCCTGAAATGCTGTCTGTCTTGGGCCCCTTTGAGCATGAAAGCCATTGCAGGTTTGGATTGTGGATAGCCCTGGACGTATTCCCCGACCAGTGTTCCCTCTAAGCTGAGTTAGCATAAGCGAGCTCACAGATTTCCAGCCTCTAGCTGACACGTTTTTGGCTTTGCTCAGGAAGGAGCACCCCAGAGCACACTTAATTGATGCGGAAGCTCTCCACTTTAATGCCTGGAGCTCACAAAGCAGAGTTTTTGCTCACAAGACTCTGCAGCTTAGAGGGAACATTGTCCCCGACAGGGCTTTTTTTTTTTAAGCAGGAACTCCTTTACCTATTAGGCCACACCTCCCTGATGTAGCCATTCCTCCAAGAGCTTACAGTAGGCCCTGCAAGAAGAGCCCTGTAAGCTCTTGGAGGATTGGCTACATCAGGGGGAACTCCTTTACCTATTAGGCCACACCTCCCTGATGTAGCCAATCCTCCAAGAGCTTACAGTAGGCCCTGCAAGAAGAGCCCTGTAAGCTCTTGGAGGATTGGCTACATCAGGGGGAACTCCTTTACCTATTAGGCCACACCTCCCTGATGTAGCCAATCCTCCAAGAGCTTACAGGGCTCTTCTTGCAGGTCCTACTGTAAGCTCCTGGAGGATTGGCTACATCGGGTGTGTGGCCTAATATGCAAAGGAGTTCCTGCTACAAAAAACTCTCCTGCTCCCTGACATACTCCCCTGAGAGGTATCGGGCCTGTAATTATTTCTTGGACCAGAAGTCCCTGGCATGGTGCCCTTTGATGCCACGGTGCCTGCCAGTGCTTTTCCTGGTGCCCACCAAGTGTTTTGAGAAAGTAGCTGGCGCTCTTTCCTAGCAAGACTTTTGATTGGCCTTTGGAAATTTGATTGACTTGAGCAGCTACCAACCCAGCACAAGGATCGTCCCTGGGTGACGGAAAGCAAACAATTGCAGGCGTTTTGTGGCTGGCTCCGTGCCCTGTGGCTGCCATTTTGCAGTTACACCCACTGTGCTGCCTCAGAATTCCAAAGGTGCCCTCAGGCCGAAAAAAGGCTGGGAGCCCCTGCTGTGGACTGCCGAGCACGAGCACAATCACGACCACGACTCGCTTATCAGAACTGAAACGGTTTGATCGGCATGATGGTTCTTGCCCTGACTTGGTTCTGTTGTAGTGTTTGGGGGGTGGATCTAGGAGAGGGTGGGGTTTGGGGAGAGGAGGGGAGGGGGGGGCCTCAGCGTGGTACGATGTCATAGAGTTCGCCCTCCAAAGCAGCCATTTCGAAAGGACATGAAGGCAATTTGTAAGGCGTTCGATGGAGAAATAAAAAGAGAGCCATGAACGCGAGAAAAAATGTCTTGTTCCGCTACATAGCAAGACCATTGCAATTAGAATGAAGCACCACTTACCTACTGCAGGGTGGCTAACGGTAGCTCTCCAGATGTTTTTTTGCCTACAACTCCCATCAGCCCTAGCCAAGCATGGCCAATGGCTGGGGCTGATAGAAGTTGTAGGCAAAAAAACATCTGGAGAGCTACCGTTGGCCGCCCCTGTCCTATATCTTCTCCCCCCACAACAGACACCCTGTGAAGTGGGTGGGGCTGAGAGGGCTTGTATGGCTAACCCAAGGCCATTCCAGCAGGTGCAAGTGGAGGAGTGGGGAATCAAACCCAGTTCTCCCAGATAAGAGTCTGCGCATTTAACCGCTACACCAAACTGGCTCTCCACTTGGAAGGAAGGAAGAGTCTGCACACTTAGTCACTGCACCAAACTGGCTCTGAAAGGGAAGCCGAAGGAGCTACGCGTGAAGGTTCTTTTAAACTGTAGAGCAGGGGAGGCCAACGATAGCTCTTCAGATGTTTTAATGCCTACAACTCCCATCAGCCCCAGCCAGCATGCTGACTGGGGCTGATGGGAGTTGTAGGCAAAAAGCATCTGGAGAGCTACCCTTGGCCACTCCCGTTTTACTGAATTAGCGACGAAGAAGACGGTCCCAGGAAGAAGAGTCTTTGAACTCGAAACAATGTCGGACTGGTTTTGTATATTGTCGGACTTATATTACAGCTCCAATTCTTTCTATAGGACAGGGGTGGCCAAGGGTAGCTCTCCAGATGTTTTTTGCCTACAACTCCCGTCAGCCCCAGCCATCGGCCATGCTGGCTGGGGCTGATGGGAGTTGTAGGCAAAAAACATCTGGAGAGCTACCCTTGGCCACCCCTGCTATAGGACATTGTTCCATTATACAGTAGGAGCGGCGTGTGGTTTTAGTTCCGGAGGGATTTTGTATTGTATAATATTGTTTGTTTATCACTGAAATCACTGTGTTAGTTATTAGTAGATATTGGAGTAGAAATAATAAGTAGCACAATTTATTTTTATGTCGCACGGAGGGGTTCTGAGGCGTTTTGATTTTCTCCAGGGCAGCTGATCTCTGCCAGCCGGAGATCAGTTGCAAAAGCGGGAGAACATAAGAGAAGCCATGTTGGATCAGGCAAATGGCCCATCCAGTCCAACACTCTGTGTCACACAGTGGCCAATATATACATACACACACACACACATACTCTGTGGCTAATAGCCACTGATGGACCTTTGCTCCATATTTTTATCTAACCCCCTCTTAAAGCTTGCTATGCTTGTAGCCGCCGCCACCTCCTGTGGCAGTGAATTCCACATGTTAATCACCCTTTGGGTGAAGAAGGACTTCCTTCTATCCGTTTTAACCTGACTGCTCAGTAATTTCATTGAATGCCCACAAGTTCTTGTATTGTGAGAAAGGGAGAAAAGTACTCTATTATGCCATTAAAGGTTTGGTATGGTATGAGAAAAGTACTTCTTTTTCTACTTTCTCCATCCCATGCATAATCTTGTAAACCTCTCTCATGTCACCCCGCAGTCGACGTTTCTCCAAGCTAAAGAGCCCCAAGCGTTTTAACCTTTCTTCATAGGGAGATCTCCAGGCCCCACCTGGAGGGTCAACAACTAACCCGCACAGGCTACTGGGATTCAAAATCACTATGCTGGAGCAACACACATCAATAGTATTGAATAGAACATGCATAAAGATAAAAGCACAGTGCACAAATACTTCTACAACAAAACAATTCATATTTCAGTTACACAGTAGAATGTTGTTCTTACAATCCCATGAAAGGCAAACCGTGACAGGACCATTGACTTTCACTTCTTGTTTCATTCAAGTTTCTTCAGGTTTGGGATCTGCTAGAAAATTCAAAATGTCAATTAAGACATGAGTTTATTCCATTTCCAAGAGATCCGCAATTCTCTGTAGCCAGCAAAAATGCTCTGAGACTTGGCTCAGTAGCTCTGCTGTGTGATCGAGAGAGCTATTCCTCCTCCCTTCCTCCCCAAAGGAGCCTCATCCTCAGAGGCTTTGCTCTATAGTTCCTGAAGCTCGAGCAAGTCTGGCGAAGCAAGCTGAGATGCAGAAGGAAGCAAGAGAGAGGGAGAAGAAAGCAGATGACCTTCAAGCAGAGAAGAAAGCAGATGACCTTAGCCACCTTCAAGAAGGGGTTAGATAAAAATATGGAGCAGAGGTCCATCAGTGGCTATTAGCCACAGTGTGTGTGTGTGTGTGTGTGTATATATATATATATATATTTGGCCGCTGTGTGACACAGAGTGTTGGACTGGATGGGCCATTGGCCTGATCTAGCATGGCTTCTCTTATGTTCTTATGAGGGATGGTGGCTCAGTAGTAGAGCATCTGCTTGGGAAGCAGAAGGTCCCAGGTTCAGTCCCCGGCATCTCCAACTAAAAAGGGTCCAGGCAAGTTGGTGTGGAAAACCTCAGCTTGAGACCCTGGAGAGCAGGGGAGGGACGGTGGCTCAGTAGTAGAGCATCTGCTTGGGAAGCAGAAGGTCCCAGGTTCAATCCCCGGCATCTCCAACTAAAAAGGGTCCAGGCAAAAAGGTGTGAAAAACCTCAGCTTGAGACCCTGGAGAGCGGCTGCCAGTCTGAGAAGACAATATTGACTTTGATGGACCAAGGGTCTGATTCAGTATAAAGTAGCTTCATATGACAGCCAGTTGCTTGGAGACCTGATAGGAGCCCTCTAGGGGCCTGATTTGGCCCCCAGGCCACGTGTTTGACACCCCTGGCATAGACAGTCTTGCACTCGATGGACCAAGGAGGCGCCTGATTCAGTATAAGCTTTATGTGTGCTCAACAAACAAGCTCCAGCGTTTGCCGAATTCACAGTGGCTTGCTGTAAAAAAATCGCATTGAGGCAAGAGATTGGGAGACTTAGGAATCCTACTGTAGACAAAGTCCACGGGGGTTGTTCAGGTTGATGGGTCTGCCTGCTGAAGCATTGTGGGTAAGAACCCCTTTCTGTTCTGCCTCTCGCCGCCCTCTGCCAGACCAGACAATCCGCTTGTACAACTGCTCCTCTGGAGCCTTCCGGAAATTCAGGAGTATCAAAGCGCGGGACGTGGGCTGGAGTGTACTTGACGTCGCCTTCACGCCAGACGGGGCGCACTTCCTTTACTCCAGCTGGTCAAATTACAGTGAGTGGCGCTGGCGTGGGGGGGGGGTGAGGAGAAAGGGTTGAGGTCCCCTCTCCAGGTGGGCCCTGGCCCCACAGGGGAGTGTTCACTCTTTCTTCCTCTTTTCTTCCCCTCCCCTCTTTAGTTCACATCGGCAATATCTACGGCGAGAGCGACACTCACACGGCCCTGGATCTGAGGTAACGAGAGCCCCGCAGAGCCCCTGAGGGGCAAAGAAAAGGGAGCCTCTGTCCGGCTCTCTCACTTTCTCCTCTTCTCGGCAGGCCCGAAGAGCGTCGCTTTGCTGTCTTTTCCCTCACAGTCTCCTCAGACGGACGGGAAGTGCTGGGAGGGTAAGTTGGCCTCGTGCCTGATCCCACCCCACCCCCCTTCCAACCACCCCTTAACCAGTAGCTTGTAGGCCTTTAGCCTTTGACCCTTTATGCTCCTGTCTTTAGTCCAGGGGACCCCAACTTGGTGTCCAAGGACTCCGGGGCACCCACTGAAACCTTTCCTTGCACCCACTGAGTGCTTTTAGAGAGTAGATGATGAGGCCAGGGGGGCTTTTCCTAGCAAGGATTCTGATTGGCCATTGGAGATTTGATTGGCTGTACAGATTTGGTGAAATATTGCTTTGGTAGCAGCTGCCCTTCAAACCAATGGGTTGAAATTAAATCAGAAGAGTTTTTGACTCAACATTAGATAGAACTTCCAGACAGTTAAGAGCGATTCCTCAGTGGAACAGGCTTCCTCCTCGGGAGGTGGTGGGCTCTCCTTCCTTGGAAGTTTTTCAACAGAGGCTAGATGGCCACCTGACAGCAATGAAGATCCTGTGAATTTAGGGGGAGGTGTTTGTGGGTTTCCTGCATTGTGCAGGGGGTTGGACTAGATGACCTTGGAGGTCCCTTCCAGCTCTATGATTCTATGAACTTCCTGGCATTAGAGCCGTTCCTCAGTGGAACAGGCTTCCTCGGGAGGTGGTGGGCTCTCCTTCCTTGGAGGTTTTTCAACAGAAGTTAGATGGTCATTTGACAGCGATGAAGATCCTGTGAATTTAGGGGGAGGTGTTTGTGGGTTTCCAGCGTTGTGGTTGGACTAGAGGACCCTGGAGGTCCCTTCCAGCTCTATGATTCTATGAACTTCCTGATGTTAGAGCCGTTCCTCAGTGGAACAGGCTTCCTCAGGAGGTGGTGGGCTCTCCTTCCTTGGAGGTTTTTCAGCAGAGGCTAGATGGCCATCTGACAGCAATGAAGCTTCTGTGAATTGAGGGGGAGGTGTTTGTGGGTTACTTTCCTGCATTGTGCAGGGGGTTGGACTTGATGACCCTGGAGGTCCCTTCCAACTCTAGGAGTCTATGATAAACTTCCTGACTGTGAGAGCGGTTCCTCAGTGGAACAGGCTTCCTCCTCGGGAGGTGGTGGGCTCTCCTTCCTTGGAGGTTTTTCAACAGGCCAGACGGCCATCTGACAGCAGTGCTGATTCTGTGAATTTAGGCAGACCATGAGAGGGAAGGCAGGAAGGGCTGCATCAGTGCTTAGTCCTTGTGGCCCTTCCTTGCACACCCAAGGAAAGGCTGTTCAGCACTTCAGGGTCAGACAACAGTTTTCTCCAGGCCACTATGGCCAGGGATCCTGGTGGTTTTTGCCCTCTGGGCATGAATAGGGGGTCACTGGTAGTACTTCTTCACCCAAAGGGTGATTAACATGTGGAATTCACTGCCACAGAAGGTGGTGGCAGCTACAAGCGTAGCCAGCTTTAAGAGGGGATTGGATAACAATATGGAGCAGAGGTCCATCAGTGGCTATAAGCCACAGTGTGTGTGTGTATTGGCCACTGTGTGATACAGAGTGTTGGACTGGATGGGCCATTGGCCTGATCCAACATGGCTTCTCTAAGGTTCTTATGTGACACAGAGTGTTGGACTGGATGGGCCATTGGCCTGATCCAACATGGCTTCTCTTATGTTCTTACGTGACACAGAGTGTTGGGCTGGAGGGGCCATTGGCCTGATCCAACATGGCTTCTCTTATGTGACACAGAGTGTTGGGCTGGAGGGGCCATTGGCCTAATCCAACAGGGCTTCTCTTATGTTCTTATGTGACACAGAATGTTGGACTGGAGGGGCCATTGGCCTGATCCAACATGGCTTCTCTTATGTTCTTACATGACACAGAGTGTTGGGCTGGAGGGGCCATTGGCCTGATCCAACATGGCTTCTCTTATGTGACACAGAGTGTTGGGCTGGAGGGGCCATTGGCCTGATCCAACATGGCTTCTCTTATGTTCTTATGTGACACAGAGTGTTGGACTGGAGGGGCCATTGGCCTGATCCAACATGGCTTCTCTTATGTCCTTCTGTGACACAGAGTGTTGGACTGGATGGGCCATTGGCCTGATCCAACATGGCTTCTCTTATGTGACACAGAGTGTTGGGCTGGAGGGGCCATTGGCCTGATCCAACAGGGCTTCTCTTATGTTCTTATGTGACACAGAATGTTGGACTGGAGGGGCCGTTGGCCTGATCCAACATGGCTTCTCTTATGTTCTTATGTGACACAGAGTGTTGGACTGCAGGGGCCGTTGGCCTGATCCAACAGGGCTTCTCTTATATTCTTCTGTGACACAGAGTGTTGGACTGGAGGGGCCGTTGGCCAGATCCAGCATGGCTTCTCTTATGTTCTTACGTGACACAGAGTGTTGGACTGGATGGGCCATTGGCCTGATCCAACATGGCTTCTCTTATGTGACACAGAATGTTGGACTGGATGGGCCACTGGCCTGATCCAACATGACTTCTCTTATGTTCTTATGTGACACAGAATGTTGGGCTGGAGGGGCCATTGGCCTGATCCAACAGGGCTTCTCTTATGTTCTTATGTGACTCAGAATGTTGGACTGGAGGGGCCGTTGGCCTGATCCAACATGGCTTCTCTTATGTTCTTATGTGACACAGAGTGTTGGACTGGAGGGGCCGTTGGCCTGATCCAACAGGGCTTCTCTTATATTCTTCTGTGACACAGAGTGTTGGAATGGAGGGGCCGTTGGCCAGATCCAGCATGGCTTCTCTTATGTTCTTACGTGACACAGAGTGTTGGACTGGATGGGCCACTGGCCTGATCCAACATGACTTCTCTTATGTTCTTATGTGACACAGAGTGTTGGACTGGATGGGCCATTGGCCTGATCCAACATGGCTTCTCTTATGTTCTTATGTGACACAGAGTGTTGGACTGGATGGGCCATTGGCCTGATCCAACATGACTTCTCTTATGTTCTTATGTGACACAGAGTGTTGGACTGGATGGGCCATTGGCCTGATCCAACATGGCTTCTCTTCTGTTCTTATGTGACACAGAGTGTTGGACTGGATGGGCCATTGGCCTGATCCAGCATGGCTTCTCTTATGGTCTTATGGTGTGTGTGTGTGTGGTGGGGGAGGTATTTGTAAATTTCTTGCATTGTACCAGGGGTTGGACTAGATGACCCTGGAGGTCCTTTCCATGATTCTGTTATCGCGCAGGGATCTTCACTGTGTGACTGAAGGTAAGCCGCGACAGTCATTTTGCGGCTGGCTCCACCTCCTGTGGCAGCCATTCTGTGCCCACCACGTTGTGTCAGAGTCCCGCTAGCGCTTGCAAGCCCCAAAGGATTGGCGACCCCTGCTGCAATATAGAAGTCTTTGCACTTCGACTAAGTCGGCTCCTGCCTTTCAGCAGGCGAGGTTCTTCTGTGCAGTTTGAGTGTGAAGATTTACCTGATTCGGGGAACTTTTCTGACCATGATGTACAGCAAAAGGCCTGTGCAAAGCCGACTTGGATCAGAACAGCTAATTTGCCTCCTGGATACTTCTCCCTCCATTCCTCTGACGGAGTCCTCCTGGTGTAGATGCAGCAGGCCAGCCATGCCCCTTCCAGTTGCTTTGAGCGTCTGGTTTTATCCTCTGGCATGTCTCACGAAGCATCCCCAGTGCCACGCACGATTGACCACTCTTGTGCCAGGATGTCCCCTGGGGTCCGTTGGCGAGTTTAGCCTCCGCTCCCCCATTTGTGTCTCCTCTCCCTCTGAGTCCTCTCTGGCTTTTCGATCTAGGGCCAACGACAGCTGCGTCTACGTCTTTGATGTGGAGCAGAAGAAGCGGACGCTCAAGGTACGTCGGCGTGCGTGGCTCTTCTCTAGCCTGCCTCTCTGCTGCCTCCCCCTTTGCGGCTTTCTTTTCAACCTTCTGTCCATCCGCCTCCCTGCAGATCGAGTCCCACGAAGACGACGTGAACGCCGTGGCCTTCGCCGACAACAGCTCCCACATCTTGTTCTCCGGGGGCGACGATGCCATCTGCAAAGTGTGGGACCGGCGCACCATGAGGGAGTGCGACCCCAAGCCAGTGGGCATCCTGGCTGGCCACCGGGACGGCATCACCTTCATAGACAGCAAAGTAAGCTCGCTGCTGGCTTAAGGGAGGAGGATCCCAAGGGAAGCAGCCTCTGCGTGAACCGGGAATCCCCATGGGCTGCGATGCCTGTTTTGGAGGAGGTGTCTCCCTAGCAGCAGACTAAAGGGGGGGGGAGACTACTTGGTGCACCTCCAGGTACTGGCGTGCTGCCGAACAAACTCAGAGGGCGCCAGAGGGAATGCTGGGAGTTTTGCTGCTTATCTCAGTGGCTCTTTAGGGCCCTTCAAGGAGCATGGGAGGGGTCATCCCAAAGAAGATGATGATGATGATGATACTGGATTTATATCCCACCCTATACTCTGAATTTCAGAGCGGTCACAGTCTCCTTTACTTTCCCCCCTCCCCCCCCAACAGACACCCTGTGAGGTGAGTGGGGCTGAGACAGCTCTTGCAGCAGCTGCCCTTTCAAGGACAAGTGCCACACAAGCTATGGCTGACCCAAGGCCATTCCAGCAGGTGCAAGTGGAGGAGTGGGGAGTCAAACTCGGTTCACCCAGATAAAAGTCCGTGCACTTAACCACTTAGCAAGAGCTCTGGCTGACCCAAGGCCATTCCAGCAGCTGCAAATGGAGGAGTGGGGAATCAAACTCAGTTCTCCCAGATAAGAATCTGTGCACTTAACCACTTAGCAAGAGCTATGGCTGACCCAAGGCCATTCCAGCAGCTGCAAGTGGAGGAATGGGGAATCAAACCCGGTTCTTCCAGATAAGAGTCAGTGCACTTAACCACTTACCAAGAGCTCTGGCTGACCCAAGGCCATTCCAGCTGCTGCAAGTGGAGGAGTGGGGAATCAAACCCGGTTCTCCCAGATAAGAATCTGTGCACTTTACCTCTTAGGAAGAGCTATGGCTGACCCAAGGCCATTCCAGCAGCTGCAAGTGGAGGAGTGGGGAATCAAACCCAGTTCTCCCAGATAAGAGTCTGTGCGCTTAACGACTTAGCAAGAGCTATGGCTGACCCAAGGCCATTCCAGCAGCTGCAAGGGGAGGAGTGGGGAATCAAACCCGGTTCTCCCAGATAAGAGTCCCCACATTTAACCGCTACACCAAACTGGCTCGCCACTTGGAAGGAAGGACGAGTCCACACACTTAACCGCTGCACCAAACTGGCTCTGAAAAGGAAGCAGAAGGAGCTAAGTGTGAAGGCTCTTTTAAACTGTAGAGGGTCACATGCCCTGGCTAAACTACCTTGCGAAAATGAATGTATTTATTTACCTAATTTCTGCTCTGCCCTTTCTCTGGCTTGGCTCCAGAATTGCCCGGTCTCTTTTTGATAGCACCACTTGGAGACTGGTCTAGAAGGAAGGATTGAAGCCAGTTCAAAACACACCTCCTGCTTCTGCCTCCAGATGTCTCAATAGGATGGCATGGCCCACCATATCGGAGGCTGCAGATATATCTAGTAGGAAAAGGATCTAGGGGTCTTAGTGGACCATGCACTGCACATGAGTCAGCAGTGTGATGCAGCGGCTAAAAAGGCAAATGCGATCTGTGTCGACAGAAGTAATAGTGTCCAGATCATGTGAAGTAATGGTATCATTTTACTCTACTCTGGTTAGACCTCGCCTCGAGTATTGAGTTCAGCTTTGAATACCACAATTGAAGGATATAGACAAGCTGGAATGGGTCTCGAGGAGAGCTACAAAGATGGTGAGGGGTCTGGAGACTGAGTCCTATGAGGCAAGGTTGAAGGATGTTTAGCCTGAAGATATGATTAGCCTGGAGAGGAGATGACTGAGAAGTGATAGGATCACCGTCTTCAAGTACTTGAAGGGCTGTCCTATAGAGGATGGTGCAGAGTTGTCTTCTATGGCCCCAGAAGGTCGGACCAGAACCAAGGGGTTGAAATTAAGTCAGAAGCGTTTCTGGCTAAACATTAGGAAGAACGTCCTGACAGTGAGAGCGGTTCCTCAGGGGAACAGGCTTCCTCGTGAGGTGGTAGGCTCTCCTTCTTTGGGGGTTTTAAAAACAGAGGCAAGATGCCCATCTGACAGCAATGCTGATCCTGTGAATTTTGGCAGATCATGAGAAGGAGGGCAGGAAGGGGGTATGTGGAGGAGGTATTTGTGAAGTTCATGCATTGTGCAAAGAGTTGGACTAGAGATGACCCTGGAGGTCCCTTCCAACTATGATTCTAGGAGCAACACAGAGGCCTGGCCTTGGTCGACATTCAGATGATTAGCATTTGCCTTATTTATCCCCACGTTCCTCCCCAGTGGGAGCCAGCAGCATCTTCCATAGCTCTCCTCTCCTCCTGTTCATCGTCACAACCACCCCGCGAGGTGGGGTAGGGTGAGAGCGTGTGGCTGACCCAAGTTCACCTAACCAGCTTCCACAGCAGAGCGAGGATTCGAACTGGGGTTTTCCAGATGCGGATCCAACACTGTTTACCGCATAGAAACCCTGTGGTTATACTCAAATTAGCTGGCTCGCCACCGGAACGGGAAAGTCACTCGTTGCTGAGAAGGGTAGTAGGCCACGCGTTTTCTTTCTCTCTCTCTTAGTTGGCAGCATTTAAAATGTTCGATCCCGTTATAAATTGTATGGCTGTTTTATCCTTGATTGTAGCAATTTAACCTCTGTTCTCTCAGCGTAGTTTATATGGGTTACTGTAACTGGCATTGGTTTTATCTGTATTGTTTTTTGCCGGCTTCTGCTGCAAATGAACTTAACTGGGCGGGCACTGTTCACCATTGCACCAGGCCAGCACTGTACAGATAGCCTTAGTGCAGGGGTGGCCAACGGTAGCTCTCCAGGTGTTTTTTGCCTACGACTCCCATCAGCCCCAGCCATTGGCCATGCTGCCTGGGGCTGATGGGAGTCGTAGGCAAAAAAAACATCTGGAGAGCTGCCGTTGGCCACCCCCGTCTTAGTGCTTTAGCTCTGAGGCCGTGGAGGTGTTGACTGGGTGTGAGCATCTCTTAAGCAGCTGTTCAACCTCTTCTCCACTCTCCCCCCCCCCCCCCCGCCTCTGGCAGGGAGATGCCCGATACCTCATCTCCAACTCCAAGGACCAGACGATTAAGCTATGGGACATGCGGAAGTTCTCAGGCCGCGAGGGGCTGGAAGCGTCCCGCCAAGCCGTCACCCAGCAGAACTGGGATTATCGTTGGCAGCAGGTGCCCAAGAAAGGTAGGCCAACCAGACGTGCCTCTTGGGAGGAAGGGGCAGAGGGCAGCGCGAGGAGGGGCGTTCTGATCGGTCTCCGCTTCCTCCCCAGCTCAGCGCAAATCGAAGCTCCCGGGCGACAGTTCGCTCATGACGTACCGAGGCCACGGAGTGCTGCACACTCTGATCCGTTGCCGTTTCTCCCCAGCCCACAGCACCGGGCAGCAGTACATCTATAGCGGCTGCTCGACCGGCAAGGTGGTGGGTGAGTGACCAGGGCCAGGAGGGGGAAGTCCTCAGCACCTGGGAAGTCCAGCATTCAAACCCCGGCAGCTTCAGTTGAAAGGTTCGAGTAGCAGAGAATGCAAAAGACCTCTGCTTGAGCCTCTGCCAGTCTGAGTAGGCAATACTGACGCTGATACACTAGACCAGGGATGGCCAAACTGCGGCTCGGGATCCACGTGTGGCTCTTTCACTCATATTGTGTGGCTCTCAAAGCCCCATTGGCCAGCTGGGAGAAGGCATCTGTCTCTTTAAATTATTTCACCAAGCCAGCCAGCTGCTTGGAGAATGCATTTAAAGTTAAAGCTGCTTTCTTTCCACCTGTCCCCACTCTCCTCCCTCCTCCGTCTATTTGACCTGCCTGCCTGCCTCCCTGCTCTCAAACATCTGACGTTCGTGTCTTGTGGCTCTCAAACGTTTCACATTTCTTCTGTGTGGCTCTAATGTTAAGCCGCCCCTGGACTAGACAGTCGAAGGCAGCTTCGTGTGTTCAGGGCTTTGCCAGACGGACTGATTGTGCCTGTGTCGTTCTCACCATTCTGTACAAGCGTGAAATATTTTGCACAGACCTGCATTTAGTGTCTCGCACAGCAGCCGACCAGTTTCTCCAGCAACAGGACGTAGAAGCCTTCCCCCGTTGTTGCCTTCTGGCACTGGGATCCAGAGGTTGACTGCCTCCGAATGTGGAGGTTCTCTTTCGTCACCGTAACTGGTAGCCACCGACAGACCTGTCCTTCGCGATCTAATCCGCTCGTAAAGGGAGCCTAATGGATTCCACCGGAGTGAAGGGGGGCGAGCCAGAGGAAGGCGTGGCGGTTTAGTGAACCAATGTTTCTCTCTGTGAAGCAAAGGGAAAAGGTGGTTGAGATTTTGGGACAAAGTGGAGAAGCTGGAATTGTACATGGATTCTCACTCATGGCAGCCTAGGCCAGGGTAGTTCCGAAGAAGAAAAAGAAGCGGGGAGGGACAGTGGCTCAGTGGTAGAGCATCTGCTTGGTGAGCAGAAGGTCCCAGGTTCAATCCCCGGCATCTCCAGCTAAAAAGGGTCCAGGCAAGTAGGCGTGAAAAACCTCAGCTTGAGACCCTGGAGAGCCACTGCTGGTCAGGGAAGGGACAGTGGCTCAGTGGCAGAGCATCTGCTTGGGAAGCAGAAGGTCCCAGGCTCAATCCCCGGCATCTCCAACTAAAAAGGGTCCAGGCAAGTAGGCGTGAAGAACCTCAGCTTGAGACCCTGGAGAGCCGTGAATGGGGCTGTGGCTCAGTGGTAGAGCATCTGCTTGGGAAGCAGAAGGTCTCAGGTTCAATCCCCGGCATCTCCAGCTAAAAAGGGTTCAGGCAAGTAGGCGTGAAAAACCTCAGCTAGAGACCCTGGAGAGCCACTGCTGGTCAGGGAAGGGACGGTGGCTCAGTGGCAGAGCATCTGCTTGGGAAGCAGAAGGTCCCAGGTTCAATCCCTGGCATCTCCAACTAAAAAGGGTCTAGGCAAGTAGGCGTGAAAAACCTCAGCTTGAGACCCTGGAGAGCCGTGAATGGGGCTGTGGCTCAGTGGCAGAGCATCTGCTTGGGAAGCAAAAGGTCCCAGGTTCAATCCCTGGCATCTCCAACTAAAAAGGGTCTAGGCAAGTAGGCGTGAAAAACCTCAGCTTGAGACCCTGGAGAGTCGTGAATGGGGCTGTGGCTCAGTGGTAGAGCATCTGCTTGGGAAGCAAAAGGTCCCAGGTTCAATCCCCGGCATCTCCAGCTAAAAAGTGTCCAGGCAAGTAGGCATGAAAAACCTCAGCTGGAGACCCTGGAGAGCCACTGCTGGTCAGGGAAGGGACGGTGGCTCGGTGGCAGAGCATCTGCTTGGGAAGCAGAAGGTCCCAGGTTCAGTCCCCGGCACCTCCAACTAAAAAGGGTCCCGGCGTAAAAACTTTAGCTGGAGACCCTGGAGAGCCGCCGCCAGTCTGAGTAGACAATACTGACTTTGATGGACCCGGGGTCTGATTCGGTATAAGGCAGCTTCAGATGGTCAAAGGCTTTGGGACCCAGGAGTGATAGGTTACCATTTGACACCATGGCGCAGAGTAGTAAAGCTGCAGTCCTGCAGTCCTGAGCTCTGCTCATGACCGGAGTTCAGTCCCAGCGGAAGCTGGGTTTTCAGGTAGCCGGCTTGAGGTTGACTCAGCCTTCCATCCTTTGGTAAAATGAGTCCCCAGCTTGCTGGGGGAAAAGCGTAGATGACTGGGGAAGGCAATGGCAAACCACCCTGTCAAAAGTCTGCCATGAAAACGTCGTGAAAGCAACGTCGCCTCAGAGTCGGAAATGACTGCTGCTTGCACAGGGTTAGCACACCTTTACCTTTTTTTTCTTTTTAGCTTCAGTGATGGGTGGAAAGGTGAGTTTGGAGCTGGAGGGTAGCTGGTATAGAAAAAGCGACTGGGGTCTGTTGGTGACACTCGTCTCTCCTGCTTCTCCCCCCCCCCCCCCCCAGTATATGATCTCCTCACCGGCCATATTGTGAAGAAACTGACCGAACACCGAGCCTGCGTCCGTGACGTCAGCTGGCACCCCTACGAGGAGAAGATAGTCAGCAGCTCGGCAAGTGTCGCGGGAAGGGGAGGGAATGACCAGTAGAGGCAGGATTCCTCTCCCACTGGCCTTTGGCTGCCTTGCACATATAGCTGACTGGGGCATGGGCAGAGTGCCCCTGAAGCTTTTATGGGACACTGTGGTCTCTACTCTTTTTTTGTCACGGCGCCTTCTGGTGGCCTGAAGAATATTCAGAGAAGTGGCTGAGTAAAGCCTGCCTCTGCTGCCCGTCCTTGGTATTCCTTGGAGGCCTCCCATCCAAGTTCTTGCCAGAGTCAGCCCCCGCTTAGCTTCCGTGATCTGACGAGATCAGGCTTGCTATCCAGGTCAGGGCCGCCCCCAACTTTTTTGACCCTGCAGTCATCTTTCCTGACCTCGTGCGGTGGGTGCAGCTGCAAAACGGGTGCTGCGGCGTAACCGGTTACCCTGTGAATATCCTTGTGCTGTTTTTGTCAGAGCGACATTTTTAAAAAGACCTGCACTGCCAGTCAAATGCCCAGCAGCCAGTTAGAAGCCTTGCTGGGCAAAAGCCCCTACCCGCTTTCTAAAAACACCGAGGGGGTGACACGGAGCCCCCGGGCACCATGTTGGGGTCCCCCGATCTAGTGGTTTGGAGTCTCAGCCTTCTGCCTGCCGTCTTTTTTGCCTTTTCCCCACTTGTGGTGAGGGGGGCAGTTGTTTGCCTCGAGAGAGAGAGATCAAGAACCCCTCACAGTGGCAGATTAAACCCTGTGGGAGGCCCCTAGGCAGTCAAAATCTCAGGGGGGCCCTTGCAAAATTACCTCAGCGTAGGAGCACCTGCCCCCCCCCGGTCCCCGCTGCAGCCTGCAGGCCCCTTCTCAAAAGCCCCCTCGACAACACTGCGGGGGGAGAGGCAGAGAGAGGCAAACTTGGTGACAACGCCGGCAGCAGCCGCACCAGGCAAGTCGGGCAAAGAGTGGCTCAGTTGCTGGCTGTGCATGCAAGGTGGAAGGGCTGCAAGCAGGGGGGAAACCGTGGGGGAAAGCCGACCTGAGGCCCCTAAAGGCGTGGGGCCCCCTAGGCCGGTGCCTGCTCGGCCTAATTGCTAATCCGGCCCTGGCCCCTCAGCAGTGTTTCAACCGCCGTATTCCTTTCTCCTGGCTCCAGTGGGACGGCAACCTCCGGCTGTGGGAATACCACCAAACAGAATACGACGAAGATGCTTTCCGGCACCCCCAGCAGCTCCCCGGCAACAGAGAGCCGTCGCGCCCCAAATCCTTCTCGAGAGCCTCCAACCAGTAGCCTTCCTGTGCCGCTGTTCTTCAGTTTTGGACTTATTGGGGGGGGGGGGGTGGTTGGGGAATC
The DNA here is from genome assembly GCF_032191835.1 of Heteronotia binoei. Classification (NCBI taxonomy): domain Eukaryota; kingdom Metazoa; phylum Chordata; class Lepidosauria; order Squamata; family Gekkonidae; genus Heteronotia; species Heteronotia binoei. The sequence goes on along the minus strand of NC_083237.1, from coordinate 6,269,710 downwards.
TAGGGACATTGGTGTGGCATGGGGGCCGCTCTTCACAGGCCACGTGCGGAGGGCTGGCCAGAAGTGCCATCAGCCATCAAATGACGGGGAACTGGGTGGGGGGAGGCAGAGCAGGGGAAATTTAGGTTAGGAGCGGGTTGAGGAAAATAGGAAGATCGAATTCGGGGCCGGGGGGGGGGGGGGTCACGCGTGTGATAATTACGTGTTCCCCCCTGTTCCCGGTCTGCTGTTTTGTTTTGGTTTTGTAATAGGATAGGGTGGGGAATCACGAACGGGGCCGAGACAAAACCACCCCGCTAGCGGCGAGCTTCTGCTTGCTTCGCGGGAGGGGAGGGGAGAGCGGGCGGGGGCCCCTTTTGCCCCATGTGAAGACGGGCTGCGATTGGCCGGCCTAGTGGGGCACCCGGATCCCTCCGTTCCTTCCCACGTCAGCCGCTCAGGAACGGGGCCCGCAGGAGCGGAAAAGGTTTCCCAGCTGGGGTAGAACCATTCGGCAGGGCAGTCGCTTTCCTGAGAGCTCTCTCCTGTCCCGGCGTTCAGCCGCAGGTTGAAATGAAGCTGGGGGTGCAGGGGACATGGGAGAAGGTGTTTCTGATTTTTCCAATGGGATTCTCATTTTCTCAGGAGCAATGACTTGTATTAGGGTTAACTAGGTGAGATGTCCCCCCAAGGGGAGGCCGGGGGGGGGGGAGGCCACTCCCTTAGCGTATTTCCTCCAAGGGGCTTGAGGCCTCCAAACACTTGATCCTTCGAGGGACTCCTGATGGCTGGTGTGTGTCTAGCGTGCGCCGCTTGTGTGTGAGCTTTTATACAGTAGGGTAGCAGGAGCGAGAAAGGCCAGAGTTCTTGGGTTGCAGCGAGGGGGCCAGTTGGGCTGGCCGATAAGGGCTTCCCTTCCCTGAACTGGGCCCACCTTTCTTCCTTTCCGCCCCCCTGCCGGTTTCCGTTTGGCCAATCACCCGTTTGTCCTTGCCTGACCTCCAGCTCTCTCCCGCCCCTGCTCTTGGAATTGCCTGCCGGGGTCCTTCCCCGAGGACAGTCTCGAGTCCTGCACCTTTCTCTTCTCACACTTTGCAAGGGCTGCAAATAGGGCAGATCTCTTTTCAAGCGGGGAGGGGGAATTTGAGGCGAAGGAGGCAAAATTGTATGTATTAGTTTGGAGGGGGGGGGTACTGTGGGAAGTAACCCTTAACGCCACTTGCTGGAATTGTTAAAGCTATTACCTTACCCCACTGTGGATATAATAGGGGTGGGATGGGGTTGGGGGGGGGGGGAAGTCTTCTGTGGGGAGCCCTTCCGGTAGCCTGATCTTTTTAAAAAAATATATAGAAATTCTTGTTTTCTAAGCTCAGAAAAGACTGGTAAGGCCCTGATGAAGTTTCCGCATCTAAACAGTTGCTCAGGTCCTGCACAAAATGAGAACAATCTGTTTGAGAGGTTGTTCGGGAGGGGGGGGAACACCCCTCTTTCTGGGGGCCCCCGCACTTTCCTCCAAAGAGTGTACCTGCGCAAACGAACTGTGTCAATAAAAGTTGTTGAAATTTCTCTTTTCGGCTTTTATGTTAGACTGTTTTCCTCGGAGAGCGGAAGGTTAGTTTTTAAACACCCCCCCCCTTTTGTTCGCTACGCCCCCCATCTATCTCTCCCACTTCCAATCAGCTGTTCGTGCCAAACTCGGATATGATCCCAGCAGCTGTCGTCAGACGTCAGTCAGTCCTCAGCGACGCTTCTCACGGAATGTCCACCCCCCCCTTCCCCTTTCTTCCCCGGACAGGGTGATCCGTGGCCTGCGGGTGGGCTACTCCAGGGGAATGGCGGAGGGACCGGAGGTCAAGAAGCCCTCCTCCCGGCTGGCCACAGTCGCCGGCTGGGCCCTCATCCTTTGCTGGGGCTTGGTGCGCTTTTGGAGCAACCAGCTCGCCTGGCTGCTGGGGGCGCCATGCCTTCGCCGGGCGTACCACCTGTGGCTGGCCGCCGTCGTCATGTTCGGGCCGCTGCTCCAGTTCTACGTGAACCCGCGGGCCATCTTTGCTAACCATCACAACTTCTTTAACATGTGAGTCGGGCCAGCATTGCGGGGGGGGGGGGGGGCGCGGGGATGAGGCCCGGGGCCGAACGCTGGCCTGGAGGAATGGGGCGTGCCTGCTGCGTGTTCCCGTTGGGAGCCGGAGAATATTCGGGATCAGCTGCTGCCGTTTGGTCTCTGTGATCCAGACGGGACGAGTGCTGGCGTGAGCATGTCCCATTGACGTGAATCTTGCAAGAAGAGCAGAGCACAAATATGGGGAGGGGAGTTGGGGGTCGAGTGTCCCTTTCCCCTCCCTCTCGACACCAAAAACCAATTCTGCAGCCTGCAGCCTGACATGGGAAGCTCGTAGGACTCGTTCCCTGTGGCTGGGATTCCATAAACTATTCAGTAGCATTGGTTTGATTTAAGGATTGGGATCGGGGAGAGACAGGTTCAAATCCTTGCAACGCCCTAGAAGCTCATTGGGAGAGACTGGGCCGGTCCCAAGCTCTCAGGCTGGCCTACCCCATAGCGTTGTTGTGAGGATAAAGTAGAGGAATGGAAGAAGAATGTAAACCACTTTGGGGAGAATGGGAATCCAAAAACAATTGTGTCAAGAATACAATTTGACAAATTTACGAAAAATTTGTACATTATATTGTGCAAAAACATCCAAACTTTAATTCCAAACATTGAAATCATATAGAGAGCATGACGTCCCAAGCAAAACCACAGTTTCTAAGGACGATGTCAATTGAAATATCCAGAATGGGCTTGAGGACCTTGTCAGTTGGCTTATGAAGAAGCTGCAAATGCAGCAGAACGCGATTTGAACCGGTGATTGCGTGAAGGCAAGAATTTCTCCTTCAGAAGCCGACATCAGTGGAAGGACTCCGCTTGGAATTTACTCCTGAGTCACAGTACTCCCTATAGACTTTTTGAAAAGAATTTTTTCAGAGTCATCCTTAGAAACTGTTTTTGTTTGGGACGTCATGCTCTCTGTATGATTTGAATATCTGGAATTAAGTGTGGATGTTTTTGCACAATATAACGTATAAATTTTTGTAAATGTGTCCAATTGTGTTCTTGACACAATCGTTTTTTGGATCCCTGTTTATACTGCGTTGCCGTTGCTTATTCTGCTCGTACTTTGGGGAGAATGGCAGGGTGAAACTAAATAGCGTGGGGGTCTTCCTTAATTTATTGGCTTTGGCAACCTGTTCTCTCGTGGGGTTGGGCAGAATCCGCAACCGATCCTCCCTTCTAAGCTGAGAAGTCATGCAGCAACCGGTGAGTTACTGCATAAATTAGCTTGCTCTGGGGCCATTTTTCCTGAGCGAAGACAAACAATATGGAGGCTAAAAAACCGTGCTAGCTCACACTTAGCGGGAACGATGCCTGCAACTCTTGCCTGTCTCCTGGCCCCTTGGGGGGCTGTGTTGCCCGGGCTCCCTTGTTTGATGTGCCTCAGCCTGGTTGCAGCGATCACGTGAGTGCCAGCACTCTGCCCATCGTGCTCCAGAACGTAAAGGTGGGGAGGGCAGGCAGTGCCCTGGGGCAGGCGGGGGGTTGTGCCGGCGGTCTCCTAGCCAACCCCTCTTCCCTTCCTTGCAGCAAGTTTGTCCGGTCGGCCTGGGGCTGGACGTGCATCTTCCTGGGGGGCTTCATCCTGCTGGTCGTCTACCTGGCCAGCCGGCGGCCCCTCCTCACGGTGCGCCATCTCAGCCGCCTGGCGGTGGGGGCCGGCCTCTGGCTGGGGGCCACGGAGACCTTCCTGCTCATCGAGAACCTCACGGGCTACTGCTTCGACGCCATCCCCGAGGGCATCTTGGTGAACAACCTGACGGACAAGCGGACCTGCCTGCGCATGGGCCACCGGTGGCACGGCTATGACGTGTCTGGCCACACGTTCCTCCTCACTTTCTGTTGCCTCCTCATGGTGGAAGAGACCTCCGTCTTCCGGCGCTACCTGGCCCAGGGCTGCCCCGCCGGCATCCCCCTGCGCCTCATCTTTCTCCTCAACGTCTTCCTCCTTGGCCTCTGGAACTTCCTCTTGGCTTGTACGGTGGTGTACCTTTACGAATACAGCCACAAAGTGGTGGGGGCCGCCATCGCCACCCTCTGCTGGTACCTCACCTACCGGGTCTGGTACCGCTACTCATGGTCTCCGGGGAAGCCCGGAGCGGGCCTCTTCCTCAAAACGATGCCCGGAGAGGCGAAGAAACGGAATTGAGCGCGTCCTTGAGGGCTCTGAGGGCCACAAAGGAGCTTGGGAGAAAGAAGCAAATAAAAATGAAACAATAAAACGAGATCCTTTGAGCTGTGCTGTGTTAGTGGGGTTTTTTTTTGGGGGGGGGGGGGTGTCCTGAGGAATTGGGGGAAGGGCCCAGGGGTCATTTTGTAGAAAAAGAGGGACTGGAGCTCATTAGCATCTGCCGTGCATCCCCAGCCTCACCGGAAGGTGGCCTCAATTCTGTCAGCTCAGCATCTCCCTTAAAATGTTTCTTGAATGATAATTGTCCTCATGAAATGTGAATGGGTACAATTCTGGCCACCGCACCTCAAAAAGGATATTATAGCATTGGGAAAAGTGCAGAAAAGGGCAACTAGGATGATTCAAGGGTTGGAACACTTTCCCTATGAAGAAAGGTTAAAACGCTTGGGGCTCTTTAGCTTGGAGAAACGTTGACTGCGGGGTGACATGATAAAGGTTTACAAAATTATGCATGGGAGGGAGAAAGTAGAGAAAGAAGCCCTTTTCTCCCTTTCTCACAATACAAGAACTCGTGGGCATTTGATGAAATAGCTGAGCAGTCAGGTTAAAACGGATAGAAGGAAGTCCTTCTTCACCCAAAAGGTGATTAACGTGGAATTCACTGCCACAGGAGGTGGTGGCGGCTACAAGCATAGCCAGCTTCAAGAGGGGATTAGATAAAAATATGGAGCAGAGGTCCATCAGTGGCTATTAACCATAGTGTGTTTGTGTGTGTGTATATATATATGTGTGTGTGTGTATATATATTGGCCACTGTGTGACACAGAGTGTTGGACTGGATGGGCCATTGGCCTGATCCAACATGGCTTCTCTTATGTTCTTATGTGACACGGAGTGTTGGACTGGATGGGCCACTGGCCTGATCCAACATGGCTTCTCTTATGTTCTTATGTGACGCAGAGTGTTGGACTGGATGGGCCATTGGCCTGATCCAACATGGCTTCTCTTATGTTCTTATGTGACTCAGAGTGTTGGACTGGATGGGCCTTTGGCCTGATCCAACATGGCTTCTCTTATGTTCTTATGTGACGCAGAGTGTTGGACTGGATGGGCCATTGGCCTGATCCAACATGGCTTCTCTTATGTTCTTATGTGACGCAGAGTGTTGGACTGGATGGGCCATTGGCCTGATCCAACATGGCTTCTCTTATGTTCTTATGTGTGACACAGAGTGTTGGACTGGATGGGCCACTGCCCTGATCCAACAGGGCTTCTCTTATGTTCTTATGTGACACAGAGTGTTGGACTGGATGGGCCCTTGGCCTGATCCAACATGGCTTCTCTTATGTGACACAGAGTGTTGGACTGGATGGGCCTTTGGCCTGATCCAACATGGCTTCTCTTATGTGACGCAGAGTGTTGGACTGGATGGGCCTTTGGCCTGATCCAACATGGCTTCTCTTATGTTCTTATGTGACGCAGAGTGTTGGACTGGATGGGCCATTGGCCTGATCCAACATGGCTTCTCTTATGTTCTCCCACCCTACTTTTTAAAATTACTTTCTGCTGTGAGGCCACTTCAGCACGATGAAGATTTCCATCTGTGTGTTTTATATGGTTTTTGTTATTTTCCCTTTTTTTTGTGGTGGTGGTGGAGAAATATTAGAAACTTGTCAAATCTTCAGCAAAATTCTCACAGCGGGTTTGGACAATGGAGGCCAGAAGCAATGATTGGCAGGGGGTGGGGCGGAAGCTAAGAAAGAACGAGCACAATAAAATTTAGAGGTTCTGGAGTTCTGCTCCTGCCGAAGCAAAGTGTTAAAGCTGCAGTAGGGCAGTCCTAAGCTCTCCTCACGACCTGAGTTCGATCCCCGGCGGAAGCTGAGTTTTCAGGTAGCCAGCTCGAGGTTGACTCAGCCTTCCATCCTTCCAAGGTCGGTCAAAGGAGTCCCCAGCTTGCTGGGGGAAAGTGTAGATGACTGGTGAAGGCAATGGCAAACCACCCCGTCAAAAGTCTGCCGTGAAAACGTCGTGAAAGCAACGTCACCCCAGAGTCGGAAACGACTGGTGCTTGCACAGGGGACCTTTCCTTTCCAAAAAAACATGTCCATCTGATCCTGCCCTTCATCGTGAGCCATCCCACGCTGGCATTTCCCAATTGTTTCTGCTGAGCATCACAGGCCTGTTTGCTGCGAAGAGAGAAAAGGCGAGTGTGGGCTGGGCTGCGTGGGCTGGAGACCAGGCCGACCTGTTTGGCTTGACGCGGGCTGTGCCACCTCTGAAGCTCTGAGCTCAACTGAAGATGTTTTTTCTCTCTCTATCTCTTGGCACGTATAAGACTTTGGAATTCATTGCACCTGAATCCTGGCAGTGTTACAGTCCACAGCTCTTTGCGGGGAGGAAAAAAACAACAGGTGATCTATCTCAGGCAAGTAGCCTTGAACGATTCCCTGCAAGTTCAGCCCTTTGGTGGAGCTGCAAAGTTATCTCTGGGTAATCACACCCTCCATTTCCTAGCAGGGCAGAGGCTCTGGCTACAATATGGCTGCACTTCATTCAGAGAATCATGCTAGGGCTAGTTCAATCTGTGCCTACTCCGAAGCACACTGCCCCTGCCATTGAATGAGAGGGAGCTGGGCTCCGATTCTTCCCCCTGCCCTCACCCCGAGGGAGAGCTGAGTTCGAATCAGCCCTCTGCCCTCACATAAGGGAGGAAAAAGGAAAAGGAAAAGTCCTCTGTTCAAGCACCAGTCGTTTCCGACTCTGGGGTGATGTCGCTTTCACGTTTTCACAGCAGACTTTTTACAGGGTGGTTTGCCATTGCCTTCCCCAGTCATCTATGCTTTCCCCCCAGCAAGCTGGGGACTCATTTGACTGACCTCAAAAGGATGGAAGGCTGAGTCAACTTCGAGTCGGCTACCTGAAAACCCAGCTTCTGCCGGGGATCAAACTCAGGTTGTGAGCAGAGCTTAGGACTGCAGCGCTGCAGCTTCAAAAATCTGCACCACGGGGCTCTTATTGCCTACGGGAGAGCTGGGTTCAGATCCCCCTTTCTGCTGTGAGATCCACTGGGTGATGGGGTTACTCTTCGCTCGGCCCGCCTTGCATTGTGAGGGAGGCGAGGAACCGAGTCTGCGTGCTGCCTGCGCAAAGGGAGCAGTGTCCCCTCTGCACTGCAGAGCCTCGTGAGCTCCTGGCCTGAAAGCGGGGAGCTGCTGCCTCAATGAGTGTGCTCTGGGGCCATTTTTCCTGAGCGAAGACAAAAACATGTGAGCCAGGGGGTTAAAAACTGTGAGCTAGCTCACACTCACTCAGCTTAGGGGGCACAGTGAAAGGGCGTGGTGGAAAATAATGTGATTTAAAACACGCACCCCCACACACCCCTCTAGCTCACACTCACTCAATTTAGGGGTAACCCGGTGAAAGGGCGTGGTGGAATATAAGGTGATTTAAAACACACACACACTCTTCTAGCTCACACTCAGCTTAGAGATCACAGTGAAAGGGTATGGTGGAAAATAAGGTGATTTAAAACACACACACACACACACACCCCTCTAGCTCACACTCACTCAGCTTAGGGGGCACAGTAAAAGGGCGTGGTGGGAAATAAGGTGATTTAACACACACACACACCCCTCTAGCTCACACTCACTCAGCTTAGGGGGCACAGTAAAAGGGCATGGTGGGAAATAAGGTGATTTAACACACACACACACACACACCCCTCTAGCTCACACTCACTCAGCTTAGGGGGCACAGTAAAAGGGCGTGGTGGGAAATAAGGTGATTTAACACACACACACACCCCTCTAGCTCACACTCACTCAGCTTAGGGGGCACAGTAAAAGGGCGTGGTGGGAAATAAGGTGATTTAACACACACACACACCCCTTTAGCTCACACTCACTCAGCTTAGGGGGCACAGTAAAAGGGCGCGGTGGGAAATAAGGTGATTTAACACACACACACACCCCTCTAGCTCACACTCACTCAACTTAGGGGTCACAGTGAAAGGGTGTGGTGGAAAATAAGGTGATTTAAAACACACACACACACCCCTCTAGCTCACACTCACTCAGCTTAGGGGGCACAGTAAAAGGGCATGGTGGGAAATAAGGTGATTTAACACACACACACCCCTTTAGCTCACACTCACTCAGCTTAGGGGTCACAGTAAAAGGGCGCGGTGGGAAATAAGGTGATTTAACACACACACATACCCCTCTAGCTCACACTCACTCAGCTTAGGGGGCACAGTAAAAGGGCGCGGTGGGAAATAAGGTGATTTAACACACACACCCCTCTAGCTCACACTCACTCAACTTAGGGGTCACAGTGAAAGGGTGTGGTGGAAAATAACGTGATTTAAAACACACACACACACCCCTCTAGCTCACACTCACTCAGCTTAGGGGGCACAGTGAAAGGGAGTGGTGGGAAATAATGTGATTTAAAACACACACACACACCCCTCTAGCTCACACTCACTCAGCTTAGGGGGCACAGTAAAAGGGCGTGGTGGGAAATAAGGTGATTTAACACACACACACACCCCTCTAGCTCACACTCACTCAACTTAGGGGTCACAGTGAAAGGGAGTGGTGGGAAATAATGTGATTTAAAACACACACACACACCCCTCTAGCTCACACTCACTCAGCTTAGGGGGCACAGTAAAAGGGCGTGGTGGGAAATAAGGTGATTTAACACACACACACACACCCCTCTAGCTCACATTCACTCAGCTTAGGGGGCACAGTAAAAGGGCATGGTGGGAAATAAGGTGATTTAACACACACACACACACACACCCCTCTAGCTCACACTCACTCAGCTTAGGGGGCACAGTAAAAGGGCGCGGTGGGAAATAAGGTGATTTAACACACACACACACCCCTCTAGCTCACACTCACTCAGCTTAGGGGGCACAGTAAAAGGGCGTGGTGGGAAATAAGGTGATTTAACACACACACACACACACACACACACCCCTCTAGCTCACACTCACTCAGCTTAGGGGGCACAGTAAAAGGGCGTGGTGGGAAATATGGTGATTTAACACACACACACACCCCTCTAGCTCACACTCACTCAGCTTAGGGGGCACAGTATAAGGGCGTGGTGGGAAATAAGGTGATTTAACACACACACACACCCCTTTAGCTCACACTCACTCAGCTTAGGGGGCACAGTAAAAGGGCGCGGTGGGAAATAAGGTGATTTAACACACACACACACACCCCTCTAGCTCACACTCACTCAACTTAGGGGTCACAGTGAAAGGGTGTGGTGGAAAATAAGGTGATTTAAAACACACACACACACCCCTCTAGCTCACACTCACTCAGCTTAGGGGGCACAGTAAAAGGGCATGGTGGAAAATAAGGTGATTTAAAACACACACACACACCCCTTTAGCTCACACTCACTCAGCTTAGGGGTCACAGTAAAAGGGCGCGGTGGGAAATAAGGTGATTTAACACACACACATACCCCTCTAGCTCACACTCACTCAGCTTAGGGGGCACAGTAAAAGGGCGCGGTGGGAAATAAGGTGATTTAACACACACACACACCCCTCTAGCTCACACTCACTCAACTTAGGGGTCACAGTGAAAGGGTGTGGTGGAAAATAACGTGATTTAAAACACACACACACACCCCTCTAGCTCACACTCACTCAGCTTAGGGGGCACAGTGAAAGGGAGTGGTGGAAAATAACATGATTTAAAACACCCCCCCACACACACACACCCCTCTACCTCACTCTCACTCAGCTTAGGGGGCACAGTAAAAGGGCGTGGTGGGAAATAAGGTGATTTAACACACACACCCCTCTAGCTCACACTCACTCAACTTAGGGGTCACAGTGAAAGGGTGTGGTGGAAAATAATGTGATTTAAAACACACACACACACCGCTCTAGCTCACACTCACTCAGCTTAGGGGGCACAGTGAAAGGGAGTGGTGGAAAATAACATGATTTAAAACACCCCCCCACACACACACACACCCCTCTAGCTCACACTCACTCAGCTTAGGGGGCACAGTAAAAGGGCGTGGTGGGAAATAAGGTGATTTAACACACACACACACCCCTCTAGCTCACACTCACTCAACTTAGGGGTCACAGTGAAAGGGAGTGGTGGGAAATAATGTGATTTAAAACACACACACACACCCCTCTAGCTCACACTCACTCAGCTTAGGGGGCACAGTAAAAGGGCGTGGTGGGAAATAAGGTGATTTAACACACACACACACCCCTTTAGCTCACACTCACTCAGCTTAGGGGGCACAGTAAAAGGGCGCGGTGGGAAATAAGGTGATTTAACACACACACACACCCCTCTAGCTCACACTCACTCAACTTAGGGGTCACAGTGAAAGGGTGTGGTGGAAAATAAGGTGATTTAAAACACACACACACACCCCTCTAGCTCACACTCACTCAGCTTAGGGGGCACAGTAAAAGGGCATGGTGGGAAATAAGGTGATTTAACACACACACACCCCTTTAGCTCACACTCACTCAGCTTAGGGGTCACAGTAAAAGGGCGCGGTGGGAAATAAGGTGATTTAACACACACACATACCCCTCTAGCTCACACTCACTCAGCTTAGGGGGCACAGTAAAAGGGCACGGTGGGAAATAAGGTGATTTAACACACACACCCCTCTAGCTCACACTCACTCAACTTAGGGGTCACAGTGAAAGGGTGTGGTGGAAAATAACGTGATTTAAAACACACACACACACCCCTCTAGCTCACACTCACTCAGCTTAGGGGGCACAGTGAAAGGGAGTGGTGGAAAATAACATGATTTAAAACACCCCCCCACACACACACACCCCTCTAGCTCACACTCACTCAGCTTAGGGGGCACAGTAAAAGGGCGTGGTGGGAAATAAGGTGATTTAACACACACACACACCCCTCTAGCTCACACTCACTCAACTTAGGGGTCACAGTGAAAGGGAGTGGTGGGAAATAATGTGATTTAAAACACACACACACACCCCTCTAGCTCACACTCACTCAGCTTAGGGGGCACAGTAAAAGGGCGTGGTGGGAAATAAGGTGATTTAACACACACACACACACCCCTCTAGCTCACATTCACTCAGCTTAGGGGGCACAGTAAAAGGGCATGGTGGGAAATAAGGTGATTTAACACACACACACACACACACCCCTCTAGCTCACACTCACTCAGCTTAGGGGGCACAGTAAAAGGGCGCGGTGGGAAATAAGGTGATTTAACACACACACACACCCCTCTAGCTCACACTCACTCAGCTTAGGGGGCACAGTAAAAGGGCGTGGTGGGAAATAAGGTGATTTAACACACACACACACACCCCTCTAGCTCACACTCACTCAGCTTAGGGGGCACAGTAAAAGGGCGTGGTGGGAAATATGGTGATTTAACACACACACACCCCCCTCTAGCTCACACTCACTCAGCTTAGGGGGCACAGTAAAAGGGCGTGGTGGGAAATAAGGTGATTTAACACACACACACACCCCTTTAGCTCACACTCACTCAGCTTAGGGGGCACAGTAAAAGGGCGCGGTGGGAAATAAGGTGATTTAACACACACACACACCCCTCTAGCTCACACTCACTCAACTTAGGGGTCACAGTGAAAGGGTGTGGTGGAAAATAAGGTGATTTAAAACACACACACACACCCCTCTAGCTCACACTCACTCAGCTTAGGGGGCACAGTAAAAGGGCATGGTGGGAAATAAGGTGATTTAACACACACACACCCCTTTAGCTCACACTCACTCAGCTTAGGGGTCACAGTAAAAGGGCGCGGTGGGAAATAAGGTGATTTAACACACACACATACCCCTCTAGCTCACACTCACTCAGCTTAGGGGGCACAGTAAAAGGGCGCGGTGGGAAATAAGGTGATTTAACACACACACACACCCCTCTAGCTCACACTCACTCAACTTAGGGGTCACAGTGAAAGGGTGTGGTGGAAAATAACGTGATTTAAAACACACACACACACCCCTCTAGCTCACACTCACTCAGCTTAGGGGGCACAGTGAAAGGGAGTGGTGGAAAATAACATGATTTAAAACACCCCCCCACACACACACACCCCTCTAGCTCACACTCACTCAGCTTAGGGGGCACAGTAAAAGGGCGTGGCGGGAAATAAGGTGATTTAACACACACGCACACCCCTCTAGCTCACACTCACTCAACTTAGGGGTCACAGTGAAAGGGTGTGGTGGAAAATAATGTGATTTAAAACACACACACACACCCCTCTAGCTCACACTCACTCAGCTTAGGGGGCACAGTGAAAGGGAGTGGTGGAAAATAACATGATTTAAAACACCCCCCCCCCACACACACACCCCCCTCTAGCTCACACTCACTCAGCTTAGGGGGCACAGTGAAAGGGTGTGGTGGAAAATAAGGTGATTTAAAACACACACACACACCCCTCTAGCTCACACTCACTCAGCTTAGGGGGCACAGTAAAAGGGCATGGTGGGAAATAAGGTGATTTAACACACACACACCCCTTTAGCTCACACTCACTCAGCTTAGGGGTCACAGTAAAAGGGCGCGGTGGGATATAAGGTGATTTAACACACACACATACCCCTCTAGCTCACACTCACTCAGCTTAGGGGGCACAGTAAAAGGGCGCGGTGGGAAATAAGGTGATTTAACACACACACCCCTCTAGCTCACACTCACTCAACTTAGGGGTCACAGTGAAAGGGTGTGGTGGAAAATAACGTGATTTAAAACACACACACACACCCCTCTAGCTCACACTCACTCAGCTTAGGGGGCACAGTGAAAGGGAGTGGTGGAAAATAACATGATTTAAAACACCCCCCCACACACACACACCCCTCTAGCTCACACTCACTCAGCTTAGGGGGCACAGTAAAAGGGCGTGGTGGGAAATAAGGTGATTTAACACACACACACACCCCTCTAGCTCACACTCACTCAACTTAGGGGTCACAGTGAAAGGGAGTGGTGGGAAATAATGTGATTTAAAACACACACACACACCCCTCTAGCTCACACTCACTCAGCTTAGGGGGCACAGTAAAAGGGCGTGGTGGGAAATAAGGTGATTTAACACACACACACACACCCCTCTAGCTCACATTCACTCAGCTTAGGGGGCACAGTAAAAGGGCATGGTGGGAAATAAGGTGATTTAACACACACACACACACACACCCCTCTAGCTCACACTCACTCAGCTTAGGGGGCACAGTAAAAGGGCGCGGTGGGAAATAAGGTGATTTAACACACACACACACCCCTCTAGCTCACACTCACTCAGCTTAGGGGGCACAGTAAAAGGGCGTGGTGGGAAATAAGGTGATTTAACACACACACACACACCCCTCTAGCTCACACTCACTCAGCTTAGGGGGCACAGTAAAAGGGCGTGGTGGGAAATATGGTGATTTAACACACACACACACCCCTCTAGCTCACACTCACTCAGCTTAGGGGGCACAGTAAAAGGGCGTGGTGGGAAATAAGGTGATTTAACACACACACACACCCCTTTAGCTCACACTCACTCAGCTTAGGGGGCACAGTAAAAGGGCGCGGTGGGAAATAAGGTGATTTAACACACACACACACTCCTCTAGCTCACACTCACTCAACTTAGGGGTCACAGTGAAAGGGTGTGGTGGAAAATAAGGTGATTTAAAACACACACACACACCCCTCTAGCTCACACTCACTCAGCTTAGGGGGCACAGTAAAAGGGCATGGTGGGAAATAAGGTGATTTAACACACACACACCCCTTTAGCTCACACTCACTCAGCTTAGGGGTCACAGTAAAAGGGCGCGGTGGGAAATAAGGTGATTTAACACACACACATACCCCTCTAGCTCACACTCACTCAGCTTAGGGGGCACAGTAAAAGGGCGCGGTGGGAAATAAGGTGATTTAACACACACACACACCCCTCTAGCTCACACTCACTCAACTTAGGGGTCACAGTGAAAGGGTGTGGTGGAAAATAACGTGATTTAAAACACACACACACACCCCTCTAGCTCACACTCACTCAGCTTAGGGGGCACAGTGAAAGGGAGTGGTGGAAAATAACATGATTTAAAACACCCCCCCCCACACACACACCCCTCTAGCTCACACTCACTCAGCTTAGGGGGCACAGTAAAAGGGCGTGGTGGGAAATAAGGTGATTTAACACACACACACACCCCTCTAGCTCACACTCACTCAACTTAGGGGTCACAGTGAAAGGGTGTGGTGGAAAATAATGTGATTTAAAACACACACACACACCCCTCTAGCTCACACTCACTCAGCTTAGGGGGCACAGTGAAAGGGAGTGGTGGAAAATAACATGATTTAAAACACCCCCCCCCACACACACACACCCCCCTCTAGCTCACACTCACTCAGTTTAGGGGTCACAGTGAAAGGGCGTGGTGCAAAATAACGTGGTTTAAAACACCCCCCCCCACTCCCCTTCAGGACAGCCATGCAAGTAGGATTTGCATTTTCCCTTTCCCTCGGTGGTGCTGCTGCTGCTGCTGCCGCCGCCTGGAGTTGCAGGCGGGGGTTTTAGCCGCTGCGCTGCCCCTTTCGGATTGCTGCCTGCCTGCCTGCTCCTCCTCCTCCAGCCTCCTCCCAGCCCGGGAAGTCCCGCCCGGCCGCCGGCCTCTCCCCTCCCCCGCCTTTCATTTTCGCTTTCAGGCGTGACGGGCCACCTTCGCCGTTTCGGGGTTCGCTTCTCGCCGCTGCAACCCGCGAGGGAGCCGCGATCATGGGCGACGCTTTGCAGATCTCCCCGCAGTGCGAAGCGCAGGTGGGGAGCGGGCTGGGGGGCGAGGCTGAGACGCCCCGCGGGGGGGCGGGGTTGGGCAGGCCGCAGTTCAACAGGTGAGGCTCCCCGGCGCTCGTTACCCCCCCCACCCGAAGCTTCATCGGTTGGATTGCTGCCGCTGGGGAAGGGGGTGGGGCAGCAGGACCGGATCGCATGTTTTTTTTTGGGGGGGGGGCACAATTAAAAAAATGACGCCCCCTGTTGGGCCGTTCTGTCTTATGGTCCCGTAGAATACAATGGACTCCATACCCAATTTGGGGCTGGGGGGCAAGCACCCCCACCTCTGCCCCCTCCCCTAGAGCCGGCCCTGCAGGGTAGAGGCCCCCCTCTTGGGGGGGGGGATGCAGGATTGGGTGGGAGCAGGGCCAGCGCGCCCACTAGGCAGACTAGGCGGTTGTCTAGGGCGCTGGGAAGGGGGCGCCGAATTCGACTCCCTCCCCCCTTTCCTAAACTCCTAAATTTGCCTCTCCCCCCCCCAGCCCCCTGCACTGGGTGGGAGGGTGTCAAGGGGGGGCAAACTAAGGGCAGGGAGAGGTTGGGGGGGCTCCAAGCTGGCCCCTGGTGTGACCCAAACTAGACAGTTGCCTAGGGCGCTGGCCTTCTGGGGGCACCAAATTGGGCACACGCACCCCCTTGTAGCTCACTGATGTTTTCAGCAGTGGGGTGGGAGCACCAGAAGTTAGCCTGGCTTTGGGTACCAGACTAGGGCCAACCCTGATTGGCACAGGGAAAGTTGTTTTCTTACCCTCTCCCTTCCCCCAGATTATGTAGGGGCACAGACGTGGGGGTGGAGAGGAGCGGAAGGGGGGGGGGGACGGATTGGCACTCTGTTTTGGGCTCGTCAGATGGCAGACGGAGCGGTGCGGAGAACAGGTGTGTGGAGGATCGGGTGACGGAGGTGGGGGGGCGGCCGGCACGCTGCCCGGGCACACAATTGTCTGGTCCGTCGCAACTTGTATATTTCAGGCGTTTCATGTTTCTGTTTCATGTTTCTCTTTCTCTTGCTCCTTCGCTTTGCAGGTGGAGTCCTTCAGAAAGAGCCTCTGTGCTCAGGTGAGATGGGCGGGACTTCCTCTGGCAGCGTCCTCCCCACCCCCCTACACACATTAAAATTTGGAATTTTTTTATTAGGGGAGGGGGGGTGTCTTGAGTCTCAGGCCCTGGACCCAAAATGGAGAGCTGTACTTGGCTTCCAGAAGTTGGGAACTCTGCTAGTTTGTGTGCTCCAGTTCAAGCCTGAATCCCGTGAACAAACGGCAACAGGTGTGCCTCTGGGCATGCGCAGAGTGTATTTCTTGGTTTGCAGGAGGCCAAACGGAAGCTTCTTTGCCGAGATTTCAGGCTTCACGGGAATGACACCTTCTTTTCTGGAGACTTGGTGTTTCAGTTTGACCGAGTGCATCAATGCTATTTTTATTTTTTAAAAGACTTTTGGTAGAGTTTTGTTTGTCTGCTTCTCCAAAATGCTAACCTGGGTGCTCTTTCCTCGCCTCCCCCCCCCCCCCCCCCGTTCTCTCCCCAACCCTCAAGGCGGAAGAACTTGTTGCCCAGCGTTTCCCAGAAAAAATTATGGAGCTAAATAATTTTTTGAAGGTGAGCCTGCTGGCGTGGGTGTTCTTGGAATGGATATTTCGCAAAGAGCTTTCAAGGGAGGCTGGGAAAGAAAAGGGGGGGGGGAACTCAATGTATTTGACCATCAGAGTAGTAAAGCTGCAGTACTGCAGTCCTAAGCTCTGCTCACGACCTGAGTTCGATCCCGGCGGAAGCTGGGTTTTCAGGTAGCCGGCTCGAGGTTGACTCAGCCTTCCGTCCTTCCGAGGTCGGTAAAATGAGTCCCCAGCTTGCTGGGGGGGCGGGGGAAGTGTAGATGTCTGAGGAAGGCGATGGCAAACCACCCCGTAAAAAGTCCGCTGTGAAAAAGTCGTGATGCGATGTCACCCCAGAGTCGGAAACGACTGGTGCTTGCACAGGGGACTACCTTTACCTTTTTAAACGTAAAGGGGAGGACTAGAACACAGTGAGGACAAGAAAGGGGAATATTGCTGTGGGGTGCAAACTCTGGGTTAGGAAATCCCTGTAGATTTGGGGCGGGGTAGGATCTAGGGTTGCCAGCTTGAGGTTGGGAACTCCTGGAGATTTTGGGGGTGGAGTCTGAGGAGGGCAGGGTTTGGGAAGGGGAGGGGCTTCAGTAGGGTAGAATGTCATAGGGGAGGGGTGTCCAACGCATTTGTTATGGGGGCTGGGGGAACTGCTCTCTGTGGTCTGGATATGCATTGGAATTCCAGGAGTGTCCAGGTATCACCTGGAGGTTGGTAACCCTAGGCTGTAGCTAGAAGATACCTTTGGCCCCAGGCATCCTCCCCCCCCCCACAATTGAGAGGAAAATGTGCCAGGATTGAAGCAGGAGGACGAAAGGTTTTAGCATCCTTCCCCCAACTTCAACCCTATCAATAAGCATAACTGAAGATGGTTTTTGGCGAATGCCAGATCCAGACATATTGCAGGTTCTCAGGATGTAATGCAGTTTTATTTTTTTTGTTCAAATGAGAGGACTGTGGCTAGGACCTCCTGAGCTTGAAATTCACATCTCCAAAAGTAGAAGTTTACCTTAAGACTATAAGAACATAAGATGAGCCCTGCTGGGTCAGACCAATAGTCCATCTAGTCCAGCCTCCTGTCTCAAACAGCCAGTTCCTCTGGAGGGCCAAGAACAGGGCAGAGAGGCCGAGGCCTTCCCCTGAGAAGAACATCAGAAGAGCCCTGCTGGACCAGACCAGTGAGGGTCCATCTAGTCCAGCCTCCTGTCTCACACAGTGGCCAGCCAGTTCCTCTGGAGGGCCAAGAACAGGGCAGAGAGGCCAAGGCCTTCCCCTTAGAAGAACATCAGAAGAGCCCTGCTGGACCAGACCAGTGAGGGTCCATCTAGTCCAGCCTCCTGTCTCATACAGTGGCCAGCCAGTTCCTCTGGAGGGCCAAGAACAGGGCAGAGAGGCCGAGGCCTTCCCCTGAGAAGAACATCAGAAGAGCCCTGCTGGACCAGACCAGTGAGGGTCCATCTAGTCCAGCCTCCTGTCTCACACAGTGGCCAGCCAGTTCCTCTGGAGGGCCAAGAACAGGGCAGAGAGGCCAAGGCCTTCCCCTTAGAAGAACATCAGAAGAGCCCTGCTGGACCAGACCAGTGAGGGTCCATCTAGTCCAGCCTCCTGTCTCATACAGTGGCCAGCCAGTTCCTCTGGAGGGCCAAGAACAGGGCAGAGAGGCCAAGGCCTTCCCCTGAGAAGAACATCAGAAGAGCCCTGCTGGACCAGACCAGTGAGGGTCCATCTAATCCAGCCTCCTGTCTCACACAGTGGCCAGCCAGTTCCTCTGGAGGGCCAAGAACAGGGCAGAGAGGCCAAGGCCTTCCCCTTAGAAGAACATCAGAAGAGCCCTGCTGGACCAGACCAGTGAGGGTCCATCTAGTCCAGCCTCCTGTCTCATACAGTGGCCAGCCAGTTCCTCTGGAGGGCCAAGAACAGGGCAGAGAGGCCAAGGCCTTTCCCTGAGAAGAACATCAGAAGAGCCCTGCTGGATCAGACCAGTGAGGGTCCATCTAGTCCAGCCTCCTGTCTCACACAGTGGCCAACCAGTTCCTCTAGAAGGTCAAGAACAGGGCATCAAGGCCAAAGCCTTCATAAGAACATCAGAAGAGCCCTGCTCAGGGGTCATTTTGTAGAAAAATAGGTGGTGGAACTCATTAGCTTAACTCATTAGCATATGTTGCCCCCGCCCCGAGTCAAAAGCAACCCAATGCAAGAAAGGAGAGCTCCTGCTGAATTCAAGGCCTGGCCCCGCTGGATCAGACCGGTGATCCATTTAGTCTAGCATCCTGTCTCACACAGTGGATTGCCCAGCAACAGGGCCCAGAGGCTGAGGCCTTCCCCGGATGTAGCCTCTTGGCTTTGAGATTCAGAGGTTTGTCTCAGTTACCAAGACTAGTAGCCATTGAGAGTACTTATCCTGCAGGAATCCATCTGATCCCCTTTTAAAGCTTCTTCACCCAAAGGGTGATTAACACGTGGAATTCACTGCCACAGGAGGTGGTGGCAGCTACAAGCATAGACAGCTTCAAGAGGGGATTGGATAAAAATATGGAGCAGAGGTCCATCAGTGATTATTAGCCACAGTATATTATTGGAAGTGTCTGGGGCAGTGATGCTCTGTATTCTTGGTGCTTGGGGGAGGGGCAAAGTGGAAGGGCTCCTAAATCCACTTGTGAACCTTCTGATGGTACTTGGGGGGGTGATTTTTGGCCACTGTGTGACACAGAGTGTTGGACTGGATGGGCCATTGGCCTGATCCAACATGGCTTCTCTTATGTTCTTATGTGACACAGAGTGTTGGACTGGATGGGCCATTGGCCTGATCCAACATGGCTTCTCTTATGTTCTTATGGCCACTGCTGCAACCTCTGACAGAGTCAGTTCGGTGTAGTGGTGAAGTATGTGGACCAGTGGTGAAGTATGTGGACCAGGTTTGATTCCCCTAGCAGTTACTTGCAGATGCTGGAGTGGTCTTGAGTCAGCCATGGCTCTCCCAGAGCTGTCCTTCAAAGGGCAGCTTCTGGCAGAGCTCTCTCAGCCCCACCCACCTCACAGGGTGTTTGTTTTGGGGGAAGAAGATAGAGATTGTGAGCCACTATGAGAGATTCAGAGTGAAGGGTGGGATATAAATCCAACTACTTCTGAATTCCACCTTTTAATCACTATGTGTATAAAACAGTATTTCCTTTTGTACTGGGAAGGGGGAGGGAGTGGGTTTGAGGGGAAGTTGGCCTATGCAGGGTATTGTTAGTGGTGGCCACCAGCCTTGGATACTACTGCGATGGTGGAAGGAGATAGGATCCCTTCCTCAGAGAGCTTACAAACGTCCAAAAAAGGCAAAGGGAGCCGGACAAGGCAGAGGATAAAGAGTCTGTTTCTTCTTCTCCTCCCAGGACCCCGAATTGAATATCTCGGACCTCATTTCCCTCCGTGCTGAGCTGGACATCCCTGTGCCTGACCCCAAGAAAGACGAGGAACGCCGGAAGAAAAAGGAAGTGAGTGGAGGTGGGGTGAGGTGGGGAACACACGCCGAAAACCCTCAGTTCTAGGGGGAAGAGCTTGATTCTTAAACAGGACTCATATTTCAGATCAGATTTCAGATCTCAACTTGAGGGAGTCCTGCAGACCTAAAAGGGGGGGGGTGCTACTGCTTCATGCCCTCCTGTCTTTTCTCACCCCCTCTTCCTAGCAGATCTCCCAGGGCGTTAGAGGAGGGGTTTTTTTGCCATGTGGCGGAATTGATTTTCGGTTTGTTTCTGTTTTCTTGTGATATCTCTCTTTTGGGAGGTGGGGGATTCTTTTCGTTTTCACTTCAGTCTTTTATACCCCACTTTTCCCCTCAGTGGGGATCCAGAACAGCCTACGTTCTCTCCTCCATTTTATCCTCACAACGACCCTATGTGGGAGATTAGGCTGAGAGTGTGTGACTGGCTCGTGAGTAGGGATTTGAACCCAGCTCACCCAGGAAGTTCTTTTTGTCTGGGAGACCCAGGTTCAAGACCCCTACTCTGGCATGGAAACTCACTGGGTATCCTCCTTGGGCCAGGTAAACGTAGCCTGATCTTACCTCATGGGGTTGGTGTCATGTGGAGAAAATGGAGGACAATGTTGCAGTCACCTGTTTAGGCTGAGTGTAAAGGAAGAAAGACATAAGAATATAAGAACATAAGAGAAGCCATGTTGGATCAGGCCAATGGCCCATCCAGTCCAACACTCTGTGTCACACAGTGGCAAAAAAGTTTATATATACACACACACTGTGGCTAATACACACTGTGTGTGTGTGTGTGTGTGTATATATATATATTTGGCCGCTGTGTGACACAGAATGTTGGACTGGATGGGCCATTGGCCTGATCTAACATGGCTTCTCTTATGTTCTTAATAGCCGCTGATGGACCTCTGCTCCATATTTTTATCTAAACCCCTCTTGAAGGTGGCCATGCTTGTGGCCGCCACCACCTCCTGTGGCAGTGAATTCCACATGCCAATCACCCTTTGGGTGAAGAAGTACTTCCTTTTATCCGTTTTAACCTGGCTGCTCAGCAATTTCATCGAATGCCCACGAGTTCTTGTATTGTGAGAAAGGGAGAAAAGTACTTCTTTCTCTGCTTTCTCCATCCCATGCATTATCTTGTAAACCTCTATCATGTCACCCCGCAGTCGACGTTTCTCCAAACTAAAGAGCCCCAAGCGTTTCAACCTTTCTTCATAAGCAAAGTGTTCCAGCCCTTTAATCATTCTAGTTGCCCTTTTCTGGACTTTCTCCAATGCTATAATATCCTTTTTGAGGTGCGGCAACCAGAACTGCACACAGTACTCCAGTACAGGCCAGGCAGTCTCTGTAGTCTTCACAGCATCCTGGGAGGAAGCTCAACATGATGCTCAGTTTGAGCTGTGAAACTGGAGACATGCCCAAGGCCAAATTGTGAACCTGTGGCAGAGGCAGAACCAGATTCAGCCTTTGACACAACTGCGTTAATCCAGCTGGGGCAAGAAGGTGTGATCTCATTCATACACCTCCGTCTTCTAATTGAGGGCTCTGTTCTGCCTGGGGACCTAAGCTCTGCTGTGTGAAGCAATATCCTTATTTTGATGCTCCTTGCCCCACCAAGAGAAGCCGGAGCTGTGGGGCGTGGGCATCTCTTTCACCCATATTTTCTCCCCCAGTCCTGAATCTCAGTGTATAGCAGAAAGAGTCACATCTCTCTCTCTCTCCTCCCTGCAATTACTTTTAATTTCTTTTCTTTCTTCAGGGCATAGGAGCATAAACACTCACTTTTTGGTTGGGTTATAGTGGAGATTATGTGCTTCTCTCTGTGTTTGTGTGTGCCTATATTTCATTTTGTGCTTTCAAATAATCTGAGGGAAGGGGGAGGGTTGGCGTCTTGGGAGCAAGGGTCAAATTTCTCCTCCATGTTCAAGATTCCTGTTCTTTCCACCAACCAAAGGAGGGAAAAAAAATCATTAGGTGAAAAACTTGAGGAGGAATCAAAAATTGAGGAGACATGAACTGGGGATGGGAGTTCAAATCCTACAGCAGGCTTTCCCTCTACCTAGAAAATGGAAATATTAGGCCCTACTTGCAGGGCTTAATATGATACCTCAAGAAATATTGGAAGGGGCTTCCATTGAAGTGAATGGACAGTCACAGCATGTGAGCTGAAACTTATACAAATTGTTTCTAGACTTCCCTACTCTTCTGTTGGTCTAGTACATTTTTTAAAATCCCACTCTTACTTCAAAGAGCTCAGCTGTGTATGTGGTTTACCTCGCCTTCATTTTATCTTCCCAACAATCTTATGAGGTAAATTAAAATGTTGCTGCAAGAGAATGAGTAGCACAATTTCTCCCAGTAAATGCCATGGCAGAATGGGGATTTGAACTTGGGTGTCCCAAATCTAATACTCTGGCCACCACACTGTTTGCTTCCTCGTGTCATGGGAGGGGCTTTGTCTTGGGCCGCCAACTCTGGATAGGGAAATTCTGGAGAATTGGGAGGTGGAGCCTGGGAAAGGTGAGGTTTGGGGAAGAGAGGGCCCTCAGCAGGTGTATAATACCATAGAGACCATCGTCTAGAGCTGCTGTTTCCTCTAGGGTAAACAATCTTATTTCTTCACCCAAAAGGTGATTAACATGTGGAATTCACTGCCACAGGAGGTGGTGGCAGCTATAAGCATAGCTAGCTTTAAGAGGGGATTGGATAAAAATATGGAGCAGAGGTCCATCAGTGGCTATTAGCCACTGTATGTATGTATGTATACACACACACACACATATATTGGCCACTGTGTGACACAGAGTGTTGGACTGGATGGGCCTTTGGCCTGATCCATCATGGCTTCTCTTATGTTCTTATGTGACGCAGAGTGTTGGACTGGATGGGCCACTGGCCTGATCCAACATGGCTTCTCTTATGTTCTTATGTGACGCAGAGTGTTGGACTGGATGGGCCATTGGCCTGATCCATCATGGCTTCTCTTATGTTCTTATGTGACGCAGAGTGTTGGACTGGATGGGCCACTGGCCTGATTCAACAGGGCTTCTCTTATGTCCTTATGTGACACAGAGTGTTGGACTGGATGGGCCACTGGCCTGATCCAACATGGCTTCTCTTATGTTCTTATGTGACACAGAGCATTGGACTGGATGGGCCATTGGCCAGATCCAACAGGGCTTCTTTTATGTTCTTATGTTCTTACTCTCTGTAGTCTGGGAGATCTCACCCGGTTAGTTCTGTTTGTGGGTTAAAACTCTTGCCTGACTGTTTAGCTGAACTGAGAAGCGTATCAATAAATGGATGTGGGACTCTGCAGCTCATATTCCTCTTCACAACTCTTTCATGGCACAGAAGGAAGATGATGGGAAGAAAGAGAAGGATGCCAAGAAATCAGATGATGAAGATAAAGGTAGAGCGAGAGGGCTCGGAATCATGAGGGAGGTCTGGAAGGGCAACATTTGGGGGTTTTACCATCCGTCACTGTGGCAGGCAGACGTTGGACCTTCCACTCCCATGAGGAGCATGCTTCTAGACCAAGAACCCTCATCCATTCTGAGCCTGCAGGCCCCTTTGGCATTCTGACACAGTGGGTGGGCACAGCCACAAAATGGCCACTAGAGGAGGAGGAGCCAGACCCAAAATGGCCGCCACAGCTTACCTTCTTGTGCTGTGGGGCGGCTCCCGCCAAAGCAACTTTTTCAAAAATCTGCACAGCCAATCGTATCTCCAGTGGCCAATCAGAAGCCTTGTTGCGCAGAAGTCCCATCTGGCTCTTCCCACTTTCTAAAAACACTTGGCAGGCTCTGGGAAAGGTGTCAGTGAGTACTTTGGCACCCAGCAGCACCATTTTGGGGTTGGGATTAGGGTTGCCAAGTCCCCTGCAGTCTCCAGCCAGAAGTGACGTCATCGCACTGGTGACGGTGTGTGGCAGCTGCTCTAGGCCTTCCCAGGAAAACTCCATGATTTTCCCAGGCACTCTAGCCATTTGGGAGGGAGAACTCTATGGTACCTATTGTACCATAGAGTTTTCCCTCCCAAATGGCTAGAGCATCCGGGGGAAACAATAAATTTCCCCAGAAATACCTAGAGTGGCTGTTGCACAACGGTGCCGTCACAATGATGTCACTTCCGGGTGACATCATTGTGCCAGCGCCATAGGGGGAGGTTCCCTCCCAGGCGGGGGAACCCCCATCCGGACCGGAAGCTTGGCAATCTTAATTGGGACCCCTGTTGTAGACTACCCAGAAAGCTGAAAAGTTGAACAGGACCTTGCAGCAAGATCCTTGGCCTGACCAGAGGGCACCATCCCCCCTCCCCAGAACTTTGTCATCATGATGGGAGGGAAGGAGATGGAAGCAGGAACATCTGGGTCAGAGGAGGGGGAAGATGCATAGAGGCAGAGGTGGGATTCTAGCAGGGGCTCCTTTGCATATTAGGCCACACACCCCTGGTGTAGCCAATCTTCCAAGAGCTTGGAATTCTAGCAGGGGCTCCTTTGCATATTAGGCCACACACCCCTTACGTAGCCAATCCTCCAAGAGCTTGGAATTCTAGCAGGGGCTCCTTTGCATATTAGGCCACACACCCCTGGTGTAGCCAATCCTCCAAGAGCTTGGAATTCTAGCAGGGGCTCCTTTGCATATTAGGCCACACACCCCTTACGTAGCCAATCCTCCAAGAGCTTGGAGTTCTAGCAGGGGCTCCTTTGCATATTAGGCCACACACCCCTGATGTAGCCAATCCTCCAAGAGCTTGGAATTCTAGCAGGGGCTCCTTTGCATATTAGGCCACACACCCCTGGTGTAGCCAATCTTCCAAGAGCTTGGAATTCTAGCAGGGGCTCCTTTGCATATTAGGCCACACACCCCTTACGTAGCCAATCCTCCAAGAGCTTGGAATTCTAGCAGGGGCTCCTTTGCATATTAGGCCACACACCCCTGGTGTAGTCAATCCTCTGATTCAGAGAGAAGGGTGGGGTATAAATCTGCAGTCTTCTTCTTCTTCCCCTGAGGTTACTCCTTGGTCCTGGGATTCAGAGGTTAACTGTCCCTGAATGTGGAGGTTCTGTTGAGTCCTTACGACCAGCAGCCGCTGCTAGGAGCTCTATTCTGGCCTTTCTAAGTCTTCTCTCTTTCTTCAGCGCCCCCCTGTGGCCCCGTAGCCCACAATGAGAAGATCATGGCCCTCCTGAACCGCATCAAGCCGGAGATCCAGGGGGCCAAGGAGAAGATGAACGTGGTGAGGCCCTCGGAGGACATGGTCTGCGCCCCAGATAGTTGTGTGCACATGCGCCAACACCCCTGGTGACCCACGTCAATCCGTCTTTTCCCTTCCTTTCCCCAGATCTCTCTATGGTTGCAGCTCCAGGTTCCACGAATTGAAGATGGCAACAATTTTGGGGTGGCTGTCCAGGTGAGTTCCAGCTCCGGCACACCGGACTGTCCCCACCCAGATGTTACACGCTGGGGTGTGATGTTAACATACGCACTCCTACACTTGACAGTGGGATGCAGTTTGCGAAACAGGCCTTCGCGCTGTGCTGGCATGTGCACCTTCTTATCTGAAGAGCCCCTGAGCATGTACAGAATGTATTGCAAGGGGCTCCAACCTTTTTTGAGGCTGTGGGCTTCTTTGGAATGCTGGCAGGGGGTGGTGAACGCCACCCCAAAGGAGACTTCTGTGGGAAGGGGATCCAAAGAGAATACTGCCCTCCTCATACCTCCTGGGGAGGATTAAACCTTGAAGGGGAAATGGGACTGCATCCCGACGAAGGGAAGCCCAGTTGCTTATCTGGCCTCCTCCTCAGAGCCAGTGTGGTGTAGTGTGGTGGAATTCACTGCCACAGGAGGTGGCGGCGGCTACGAGCATAGACAGCTTCAAGAGGGGACGGGAGAAACATCTGGAGCAGAGGTCCATCAGTGGCTATTAGCCACAGCGTATTGTTGGAACTGTGTGGGGCAGTGATGCTCTGTATTCTTGTGCTGGGGGGTGGGGCACAGTGGCAGGGCTTCTAGCCCCACTGGTGGATCTCTTGATGGAACTTGGGTTTTTTTGGCCACTTTGTGACACAGAGTGCTGGAATGGATGGGACACTGGCCTGATCCAAGATGGCTTCTCTTCTGTTCTTATGTGACACAGAGTGTTGGATTGGATGGGCCATTGGCCTGATCCAACATGGGTTCTCTTATGTTCTTATGTGACACAGAGTGTTGGACTGGATGGGCCACTGGCCTGATCCAACAGGGCTTCTCTTATGTTCTTATGTGACACAGAGTGTTGGACTGGATGGGCCACTGGCCTGATCCAACATGGCTTCTGTTATGTTCTTATGTGACACAAGAGTGTTGGACTGGATGGGCCAAAAAACCCAGGTGCCACCAGGAGGTCCATCAGTGGGGCCAGGACACTAGAAGCCCTTGCACTGTGCCCCCCCCCCAAGCACTAAGAATACAGAGCATCACTTGCCCCAGATAGAGAGTTCCAACAATATGCTGTGGCTAATAGCCACTGATGGACTGCTGCTCCATATGTTGATCCAATCCCTTCTTAAAGCTGGCTATGCTTGTAGCTGCCACCACCTCCAGTGGCAGTGAATTCCATGCGTTAATCACCCTTTGGGTGAAGAAGGACTTCCTTTGATCCATTCTAACCCAACCGCTCAGTAGTTTCATTGAGTCCTCATGAGTTCTCGTATTGTGAGAAAGGGAGAAAAGGACTTCTTTCTCTACCTTCTCTCTCCCATGCATGATCTTGTAAACCTTTTTTCTTTTTCTTTCTCCCCCCCCCAGGAAAAAGTGTACGAGTTGCTGACTTCAGCTCGAACAAAGCTGGAAGGATTCCAAACTCACATCGCCAAGTGAGTCTGACGTCGTGCCTGGGAGACCCGCCTCTCTCCTCGACTCGACTTCCTTGCCTGGAGAGGGGAATCCAGCGGTGTTCGAAACTGCTTGTTGTGTGCACCAGTAGAGCTTAAAGCAGGGGTGGCCAAACGTTCTTAACGTTGGAGCCAAATAGAATAAATGTCAGATGTTTGAGAGCCGCAAGACATGAATGTCAGATGAAGGGAGGGAGGGAAACAGATGGGGGAGGGAGAGGTGGAAAGAAAGCAAGTGTAAATGCATTCTCCAAGCCCCTGGCTGGCTTGACTTGGAGAAGCAATTTAAAGAGAGAAATGCCTTCCCCGAGTCAGCTGATGGGTTAGTGGAGGCTTCAAGAGCCACACAAGATGTGTGAAAGAGCCTGTTTGGCCAACCCTGACTTAAAGCATGAGACGCATCTGATTTTTCGGCCTTGCCCCCCCTTTTGGAAGAGTGTGGGAGACTCCCAGAAGCAGCTTTCCCATCATTCCGTGGGTTTTGCGGTAGGAGGGACTCCAGAGCTGTTGTTGGAACTCCCTTCTCAGAATAGAAAGATCGGCCATAAACTGGGGGAAAGGGTTATCTCTCTGAAAAGCTAAACAGAGAGAACTCGTTACTACAGCGTGGAATCTCCCCCCCCCTCCCCCAGTCTGTTGCAGTGTGAAGGCCTCCAACTGGTGCCCCGCCCTGCCTTGTGATGAAGAGATCTGTGAGGCCAACTCCCACACTGATTAGATCTCTGGGGCTCAAAGGATAGCGCGTGATGGTTGTCCTCTGTTGCATCGGGATTGCAGCTCTGGCACTCCTTACGGTTTGCCAGAAACTTCCTTTTCTTTTCGGCGTGGGCTGCTGTGCCTCGGGCAGCAGCTGGCCTGGCAGAACTTTTAGGGTTGCCAGCCTCCAGGTGGGAGCTGGGGATCCCCAGGAATTTCAGCTCATCTCCAGATCGCAAAGATCAGTTTCCCCTGGAGAAAATGACAGCTATATTCTCCCATGGGATCCAGGGAACTGGGAAAAGGAAGTTCTGGCTCTTTCCTTCCTTCCCCAGGGGACCAGGAAGGGGAGGAGCCTCAGCCAATAGAAGGGAATGAGGCAGGGGTGTTGAACACATGGACTGGGAGCCGAATCAGGCCTCACAGCAGGTCCTCAAGCAACTGGCTGTCTGCTTCCTTCTCCCTCTCTCTTGCTTCTTTCTGCATCGCTTGCTTAGCCAGGCTTGCTCAATCGCAGAGGAGTTACAGAGCAAAGCCTCTGTTTTCTCCATTGGCTGACGCTCCTCCGTTGGGGAGGAGGGATAGCTTACTTCAAAGGTAGCTCTGGCTCTTTCCTTTCTTCCCAGAGGGCTAGAAGGGGGAGGAGCCTCAACCAATAGAAGGAAGAGAGGTTTAGTAATATAATAATAATACCGTACTTTTTATTTATATCCCGCCCTCCTCGCCGGGGCAGGCTCAGGGCGGCTTACAACATAAAAATACAATATACATCAACAGTTATACTTATAAAATCATCATTAAAACAGTTTGCAAATTATATTAAAATTAACAATATGGTGCTATAAACATTAAATCTTCAGTAGAATTCAGTAGCTAAAAGCATTTCCAGCGGCAATTTCTTAGCTTGTCAGTAGTTGAAGGCTATTCTGAAGAGGTAGGTCTTACAGGCCCTGCGGAATTGATGTAAACATCGTAGGGCCCATACCTCCTCCGGGAGTTGATTCCACAGCAGTGGAGCTGCAATAGAGAAGGCCCGATCCCGGGTTTGGCTCAGTAGCTGTGTTGTGTGACTGAGAGAGCCCGGATGGCACGGGAGAGATACAAAGAAAGCACCTTTAAGACCGACAAGTGCTAATGTTTTAAGCATGTTTTGATTTTAAAGTTTTTTTTAAAAAATCATTGTTTGTCTGTGACCTTCATAGAGTTTCTAGCTCTGCTACCTGGGATTACATTTTATGACACGTTATGTGCAATACCTGACGATGGGTAATATGTGATATGGGCAATATGCGATGATATGGAAAATTATCTGAGTGCTGTCATGCTGGTTTGTTTCTAAAATGTTTTTATTGTGTTTTATTGCTTTATCATACGTCGTACTCCGTCCTGAGCCCTGCAGGGAATGGGTGGAATAGAAATATACTCAAATAAATAAAAATAAAATGTGGCCCGACCGGGCAAGGTCTCGTTTATGTCAGATCCGGCCCTCATACCAAACAGAACACTGAATACTCAAAGCAAAAAGATGACAGCTTTCCATGCACAGCAAGTCCATTTTGGGGTTTGGAGCCTGCCTCTCTCTCTGGAGAGCCAGTTTGGTGTAATGGTTAAGTGTGCGGACTCTTATCTGGGAGAACCGGGTTTGATTCCCCACTCCTCCGCTTGCAGCTGCTAGAATGGCCTTCAGTCAGCCAGAGCTCTCACAGAGTTATCCTTGAAAGGGCAGCTGTTGGGAGAGCTCTCTCAGCCTCACCCATCTCACAAGGTGTCTGTTGTGGGGGAGGAAAGTAAAGGAGTTTGTGAGCCGCTCTGAGACTCTTTTGAGTGGAGGGTGGGATATAAATCCACTATCTTCGTCTACCTCACAGGGTGACTGTTGTGGGGGAGGAAGGTAAAGGAGGTTGTGAGCTGCTCTGAGACTCTTTGGAGTGGAGGGCGGGATATAAATCCAATATCTTCATCCACCTCACAGGGTGTCTGTTGTGGGGGAGGAAGGTAAAGGAGATTGTGAGCCGCTCTGAGACTCTTCAGAGTGGAGGGCGGAATATAAATCCAATATCTTCTGCCTCACAGGGTGTTTGTTGTGGGGGAGGAAGGGAAAGGAGATTGTGAGCCGCTCTGAGACTCTTCGGAGTGGAGGGTGGAATATAAATCCAATATCTTCATCTACCTCACAGGGTGTCTATTGTGGGGAAGGGAAAGGAGATTGTGAGCCGCTCTGAGACTCTTCGGAGTGGAGGGCGGGATATAAATCCAATATCTTCTTCTTTCCAGGTATTATTTGGAACGGGGTGACGCAGTGTCCAAAGCAGCCAAGAGTCCGCACGTGGTAAGCGCCATCCCCGCTGTGACATCTGTGAGAAGAGCCCACGGGTTTACGTGAATTCTCTCCGTCACCGTTTCCTTTTTTGCCTGCAGGGTGACTTCCGGCAACTGGTGCACGAAATCGACGAGGCAGAGTATGCCGAAATCCGATTCATGATCAATGAACTGCGGAACATTTATGTGAGTAGCTGCGTACCACATCTAGGGCTGGCGGAGGGGTGCTGGGTGTGTCTTTGTCGATGCTAGAACAGGGGTGTCAAACTTGCGACCCAGGGGCCAAATAAGGTCCCTGGAGGGCTCCAATCAGGCCTCCGAGCAACTGGCTGTCATCTGCTTCCTCCTCCCTCTCTCTTGCTTCCTTCTGCATCACAGCTTGCTTTGCAAGCCTTGCTCAATCACATAGGACAGGGGTGGCCAACGGTAGCTCTGCAGATGTTTTTTTTGCCTACAACTCCCATCAGCCCCAGCCAGCATGGCCAATGGCTGGGGCTGATGGGAGTTGTAGGCAAAAAAACCATCCCTGATATAGGAGCTACAGAGCATAACCTCTATTTTTCCCATTGGCTGAGGCTCCTCCCTTGGGGAGGAAGGGGGGCTCTCTCAGTCACGCAACAGAGCTACTGAGCCAAGCCTTTTTTCCTTCTACTGGTTGATGGCTACCATTGGCCATCCCTGACATAAAAGCTACAGAGCATAACCTCTATTTTCCCATTGGCTAAGGCTCCTCCCGTGGGGAGGAAGGAAGAGCTTGTTTTTCCAGGCTCTCTCAATTGCATAGCAGAGCTCCAGAGCCAAGCCTCTCTTCCCTCTATTGGCTGAGGCTCCTCCCCCTCTTGGTCTCCTGGGGAAGGAAGGAAAGAGCCAGAGCTCCCTTGCCCCAGTTCCCTGGATCCCATGGGAGAGATACAAAGAAAGCATCTTTAAGACCAACAAGTGCTAACATTTTAAGTGTGTTTTTGGTGTGGTTTTTTTTAATATTTAATTGTGTTTGTCTGTGTCCTGCATAAAGTTTATATCTCTGCTACCCAGTCTTAAATAGGTTGCGCACGTGGCCTGACCCGACCCAACAAAATCTCATTTATGTCCGATCCGGCCCTCATAACAATGAGTTCGACACCTCTGCACATTCGCTAATGCCGGAGTGTGCACTCCAGAGGCCAGCGATAACCCCGATGCTTAGACTGTTTGTTTGAAAGGGAGTAGGGGGGGGGGAGAGATGGAAGCACCCCAGCGAGTGTGCCTGAGGAGGGATTCTCCTGCCGGCTGAAGCAGCCTGGCACTCAGTGCCCAGAGAATCCCCTTATGTGGGCCAGGCTTCGTGTGCCAGTAAGAAAAAAATAGCCCGATCGTGCATTTTGGTGTAGCGGTGAAGTGCGCGGACTCTCATCTGGGAGAACCGGGTTTGATTCCCCACGCCTCCACTTGCAGCTACTGGAATGGCCCTGGGTCAGCCAGAGCTCTCACAAAGCTGTCTTTAAAAGGGCAGCTTCTGTCAGAGCTCTCTCAACCACACCCACCTCACAGGGTTGATTCCCTCCTCCTCCGCTTGCAGCTGCTGGAATGGCCTTGAGTCAGCCATAGCTCTCGCAAGCGTTGTCCTTGAAAAGGCAGCTGCTGGGAGAGCTCTCTCAGCCCCACCCACCTCACAGGGTGTCTGTTGTGGGGGGAGAAGATAAAGGAGATTGTAAGCCGCTCTGAGTCTCTGTCCTTGAAAGGGCAGCTGCTGGGAGAGCCCTCTCAGCCCCACCCACCTCACAGGGTGTCTGCTGTGTGGGGAGAAGATAAAGGAGATTGTGAGCTGCTCTGAGTCTCTGTCCTTGAAAGGGCAGCTGCTGGGAGAGCCCTCTCAGCCCCACCCACCTCACAGGGTGTCTGTTGGGTGGGGGGGAGAAGATATGGGAGATTGTAAGCTGCTCTGGGTCTCTGATTCGGGGAGAAGGGCGGGGTATAAATCTGCAATTCTTCATTACCCGTGACTGCTTGCCACCCTCTCGTGCTTTTAACGGCATGTGTCATAGGACCCGAGGGACTGTTTTGGGTGGGCTTGGAGAGCGATGGGTCTTCTGGCTGAGCCTTTGCGTTTCTTAGGGTCCCAGCCAAATACTTCAGACGATCCCTGGAGCGAGACGAGAACATCCCCGATGCTGAAAACGTGAAACTGCTTTGTGCTGTGTCAAGACAGTCGGCTGTGGTGTCCAGGGCTTTTTTTTTTTGGTCCAGGAACTCCTTTGCCTATTAGGCCACACCCCCAATGTAGCCAATCCTCCTGGAGCTTACAGGGCTCTTAGCACAGGGCCTACTGTTAGCTCCAGGAGGACTGGCTACATCAGGGGTGTGTGGCCTAATAGGCAAAGGAGTTCCTGCTACAAAAGAAGCCCTGCATTTGCGTATTAGGCCACACACCCCTGATGTAGCCAATCCTTCAAGAGCTTACAGGGCTCTTCTTACAGGGCCTGCTGTAAGCTCCAGGAGGATTGGCTACATCAGGGGGTTGTGGCCTAATAGGCAAAGGAGTCCCTGCTATATATATTAAAAAAGCCCAGGTTATGCGGAGATCGACACCCGGTCACTCTGCCCCAGAAACAATGCTACGGTGTTCCATTACATCGGCTCGTTTAGCCATTTGGATTAAGGATTTAGCCTGTGAGGTGGGTGGGGCTGAGAGAGCTCTCCCAGCAGCTGCCCTTTCAAGGACAACGCTTGCGAGAGCTATGGTTGACTCAAGGTTTAGGATTTGCCTCTGTGGCAGGTGCTTCATGCTCAGTCGCCTGAGGGGCTCTTCCCCCACGGCGGCTCCCATTTCTCCTTCTCTTTCCCCGCTCCCCCCCCCCCCCAGGCTGTCGTCTACGATATCGTCCTGAAGAACTTCGAGAAGATTAAAAAGCCGAGAGACGAAAACAAAGGAATGATCTACTGAAGCGGCTGACCGGAGACCGCAAATGGAAGCCCCTCCCAAGACCGGCAGTTTCCCGTCTTCTTCTTTGCCTGGCAAACTCTTATCCGCTCACGAATAAAGGGGATTTAAATTTTGGCCAAGAATTTTGCTTTATTTTAAATTACAACTCTTAAAAAAAAATGCAGCAAAACCAATATAGTCTGGAAATCTGTCTGCCTAGAAGCACCTTTTAAATATATATTTCAGAAACCAGCCGGAAGTACAGAGTTGATGTACTGTGAAATTGTTAACATTTTCACTGCTACACCCTCCCTTTATTGATTTATTTGCATTCAGTGAGTGTTGTGGGGATACCCTTTTCTGCAGGAAGGAGCAAAACCAGCCGACTTGAAATCCCCAGGTATTTTTCAGACCCGTTCACCTGGCCATATTGTCTTTTTTTCTGTCGTGGATGGGAACAGCGGGGCAGTCTGAGATGAGTCTCCGCCCCTTTCCTCGACCCTCTTATCTTGGCTACCGCTGACCAATCACAGTCCCTCAGGCGCTGCCATTGGCCACTGACACCAGCTGGGCAATTTCTGTGTTGAGCTGCTGATTGGTCCAGTCCTCTCTGATGTCATCCAGGTGGACATCGAAGTCAACCAGCTGGTTGTAAGCTTTGGCTTCTAGGAGAGACTTGCAGATGTGGCGAGAGGATTCCCAGTCGCGCCACATGATCCTGGAAGAGACCGGGGGGGGGGCAGGGAGGAAGTTTGTTTAAGTTGGCATCCAGCCTTTCTCCCCTTAACAAATCGAAACATACATGATAAAAATCACATTTTAAAACCATTAAAAACAACCCCCTTCCTAAACAAAAAAGCATTAAGACAGTTTTTTTTTAAGTTAAAATACGTACAAAACATAAAAAAAAAATTGGATAGGAAGGAGTGATCATTGAAAGAATGGCAAACGAAACAAAAAAGTCTTCACGACAATAGAAGGAGACAGAGACAAATCTCCCTGGGAAGGAGACAGAGACAAATCTCCCTGGGAAGAGAGTGCCAAGACCAAGAAGGTCCTGTTCCGGGTTGCCACCTGTCTGATCTCAGAAGGTGGGAGCACCCAAACCAGGGTCCCTGAAGATGACCGCAGTGGTCAAGCAGGTTCAGAGTTCAATCCTGTATAGCTGGGTCCCGCGGACTGGATGGGACAGACCTAGTAAAGAGGGGCTAATAAAGAGCCCCGTGGCGCAGAGTGGTAAAGCTGCAGTACTGCAGTCGGAGCCCTCTGCTCACGACCCGAGTTCGATCCCCGGCAGAAGCTGGGTTTTCAGGTAGCCGGCTCGAGGTTGACTCAGCCTTCCATGCTTCCGAGGTTGGTCAAATGAGTCCCCAGCTTGCTGGGGGGGAAGCGTAGCTGACCGGGGAAGGCAATGGCAAACCACCCCGTCAAAAGTCTGCCGTGAAAACGTTGTGAAAGCAGCATCACCCCAGAGTCGGAAACGACTGGTGCTTGAACAGGGGACTACCTTTATCTTTTGCCTTTAAAAGCCAATATGTCCCCCAGACTTTCTGGGAGGGCGGGCTAAGACCCTACTGCGGAGACCTGGACATCTCTGATCCTTTTTTTCCAAGCGGCAACGTGGGAATACTTCACTTCTCAGGCAGCTTAGGAGAGCAAAAACGCAATTACAAAGGGGGGGGGGGGGGGCCACAGTCAGGAATTTTTCAAAAGTAATGATAGAGGCAGGCCCTGGCAAACCACCTCCGAATGTCTCTTGCCTTGAAAACCTTACTGCAGGGGTGGCCAACGGTAGCTCTCCAGATGGTTTTTTTTTGCCTACAATTCCCATCAGCCCCAGCCATTGGCCATGCTGGCTGGGGCTGCTGGGAGTTGTAGGCAAAAAACAAAAACATCTGGAGAGCTAACGGCCACCCCTGCCTTACGGGATCTCTGTTAAAAGTCGGCTGTGGCTCAACAATGCATCCCACCACGATATAAACCGTTGGAGATCCTCCATCTTGGTGCCTGTGAGCATCATGGTGTCCCAAGGACGCCTTCCCTAGCACCTCCAAGCCTTTTGAAGAAAGCGGGTGAGGCCAGGTGCAGCTTCTGATTGGCAATTTGGTGAGTTGTGCAGAGCCAGTTCAGTGCAGTGGTTAAATGCGCGGACTCTTATCTGGGAGAACCGGGTTTGATTCCCCACTCTTCCACTTGCAGCTGCTGGAATGGCCTTGGGTCAGCCATAGCTCTGGCAGAGTTGTCCTTGAAAGGGCAGCTGCTGTGAGAGCTCTCTCAGCCCCACCCACCTCACAGGGTGTCTGTTGTTGGGGAGGAAGGGAAAGGAGATTGTGAGCCATTCTGAGTCTCTGTCCTTGAAAGGGCAGCTGCTTAGAGCCCTCTCAGCCCCACCCACCTCACAGGGTGTCTGTTGTTGGTGAAGAAGGAAAAGGAGATTGTAGGCCACTCTGAGTCTCTGTCCTTGAAAGGGCAGCTGCTGTGAGAGGCCTTTCAGCCCCACCCACCTCACAGGGTATCTGTTGTGGGGGAGGAAGGTCGAGATAGTGAGCCACTCTGAGTCTCTGTCCTTGAAAGGGCAGCTGCTGGGAGAGCCCTCTCAGCCCCACCCACCTCACAGGGTGTCTGTTGTGGGGAAGGAGGGTCAAGATTGTAGGCCACTTCGAGGCTTTGTCCTTGAAAGGGCAGCTTTTGTGAGTGCTCTCTCAGCCCCACCCACCGCACAGGGTGTCTGTTGTGGGGGAGGAAGGTCAAGGAGATTGTAGGCCGCTCTGAGTCTCTGTCCTTGAAAGGGCAGCTGCTGTGAGAGCCCTCTCAGCCCCACCCACCTCACAGGGTGTCTGTTGTGGGGGAGGAAGGGAAAGGAGATTGTAGGCTGCTCTGAGTCTCTGTCCTTGAAAGGGCAGCTGCTGTGAGAGCCCTCTCAGCCCCACCCACCTCACAGGGTGTCTGCTGTTGGGGAGGAGGGTCAAGGAGATTGTGAGCCATTCTGAGACTGAGATTCAGAGCGGAGGGCAGGGTATAATTCCAATATCTTAAAAAGATACCTCCCTCCCCCACTGCACAATACAAGGATATCCACTGTGCTACTGAAGGCAAGTGGTGTATGTTAGACAGTATTTTGAAAGAATATGTTCATTTAGAAAGGCATCCTGTTCAGCAGATCCTGTTCAGAAGTTTGAGGGCCACAAGGAAGGAAGACAGGCAGGCAGACAAACGGATGGGGGAAGGAGGAGTGAGGGAGAGGTGGAAAGAAAGCAGCTTTAACTTTAAATGCATTCTCCGGGCTGCCACCTGGCTTGGCTTGGAGAAGCGATTTAAAGAGAGAGATGGATTTTCCGAGCTGGCTGACCTGATGGTAGGGGTTTCAATCGCCGCACAATATGTATGAAAGAGCCACAGTTTGGCCACCCCTGTTTCAGAGTTACGATCCACTATGTGTAACCTCACGCATCCTGATATTTTGTGGTTGGCCCTGCCTTCTACGGCAGCCATTTTGTGACTGCAACTCCCCCCACCCCGCCCTCCAACAGATAATGGCAACTCACAGGTTTTTGTCTTTGGGCAGCCACTGCCGATCTTTCTGTTCCAACACGATAATCGGAGGTACCCGGGGATTGGTGGTAAACTTGCGGTTATCCAGCTGGAGAAGAAGGGAGCAAGAGAAAGAACAGGATTTAGGTGCTTTGGTCCCCAGGCTGGGAGGCTGCTTGTGCGCCTCTGTTTCCTGCAGACTAGGAGCCCCGTGGTGCAGATTGGTAAAGCTGCAGTACTGCAGTCGGAGCCCTCTGCTCATGACCTGAGTTCGATCCCAGCAGAAGCTGGTTTCAGGTAGCTCAGGTTGACGCAGCCTTCCATCCTTCTGAGGTCGGTAAAATGTGTCCCCAGCTTGCTGCGGGGGGAGAAGTGTAAAAGACTGGGGAAGGCCATGGCAAACCACCCCGTTAAAAAAAAAAAATTCTGCCGTGAAAGCGTTGTGAAAGCAACGTCACCCCAGAGTCAGAAACAACTGGTGCTTGCACAGGGGATCTTTCCTTTACAGTCCCATGGCGCAGAATGTTAAAGCTGCAGTACTGCAGTCCTAAGCGCTGCTCACGATCTGAGTTCGATCCCGGCAGAAGCTGGGTTCAGGTTGCCAGCTCAAGGTTGACTCAGCCTTCCATTCTTCTGAGGTTGGTAAAATGAGTCCCCAGCTTGCTGGGGAGGAAAGCGTAGATGACTGGGGAAGGCAATGGCAAACCACCCCGTCAAAAGTCTGCCGTGAAAACGTTGTGAAAGCAACGTCACCCCAGGGTGGGAAATGACTGGTGCTTGCACAGGGGACCTTTCCTTTCCACAACTGTTAAGAGCCCTGTGGCACATAGTGTTAAAGCTGCAGTACTGCAGTCCAAACTCTCTGCTCACGACCTGAGTTCGATCCCAGCGGAAGCTGGTTTCAGGTAGCCAGCTCAGGTTGACTCAGCCTTCCATCCTTCCAAGGTCGGTCAAATGAGTACCCAGCTTGCTGGGGGGGAAGCATAAAAGACTGGGGAAGGCAATGGCAAACCACCCCGTAAAAAGTCTGCTGTGAAAACAACGTCACCCCAGAGTCGGAAACGACTGGTGCTTGCACAGGGGACCTTTCCTTTCCTTCCTACAGACTAGCTGATGGTGACCAGGAGACCGGGCAGTTTAGCAACCACAACCGCTGCTGGTACCCAAGCGGGGAGGGAAAACTCAGCCTCTTGGATGTATTTTTTAAAGCATTTTTAATCATCTTCCTACCTTATAAGAACTCAGGGCAGCTTAACAATGCAAATGATAAAAAACATATTAAAAACGCACAGGTTTAAAAATGCTTGTAAACTGCCGATAGGCAGAAGAACTCATCCGATGCTGTCAGGAACGAAAAGTCGAAAAGAGCAAGAGTCCAGTGGCACCTTTGATGGCTAACAAGATCTGAACTGTCTCCAACTGCCTCCTAAAGACTGACAGTGCGGGGACCGGGCACCCCAGCTTTGCATAACCATGGGACTGCCGCCAAAAAGATGCCCCTCCCGGGCATCCATCGGACAAACTTCTTTGACTTCGATGGAACAGTTTAAAAGGCCCCTCCCTGTGACCTTAAGAGATCCCTGGAGATCCTTCGTTCTGTGTGAATGTAACAGCATGCAGACCTCTGGCTTCAGGCAAGATCTGTCCCCACGAGCCCTGCATCCAGAGCCAACATGTCCCAGGACAGCATTCTCACCATTATTAGCACTGTGTCATCGTACAATTCTGCTATACGCCCGGCGGTCTTTTGCGCAAGGTGGGAAGGGCTGCAGGGAGCAGAGAAAGGAAGAGTCAGGGACAAGAAAGGGAGACCCCTCTCCATCCAATAACCAAAATCCAGCTCCCCGCAAAAGTACCTTTTGTCGTCAATCCCGGAGTTGGCCTGGTAGTAGCCGGCAAGGAGCAAGTCTGACTCTGCGCTCCAGAGATCAATCTGCCAAAACAGACGCAGCTGAGAACTGTCAAAGACGATTTCATGGCATTTTGCTTTTCACCGGGTGATATATCGGGGTCCCCAACCGTTTTGAGCCTGTTGGCACCTTTCTAATTCTGACCCGGTGCAGTGGGCACAGCCACAAAATGGCTGCCACAGGAGGTGGAGCCGGCCACAAAATGGCTGCCACGAGGTGAAGCCAGCCACAAAATGGCTGCCACCGGAAGTGGAGCCGGCCACAAAATGGCTGCCACAGGAGGTGGAGCCAGCCACAAAATGGCTGCCACAGGAGGTGGAGCCAGCCACAAAATGGCTGCCGCAGGGAATGGAGCCAGCCACAAAATGGCTGCCATGGATTTTATGGTAAAGATCTTTATGCCGTGGTGGCATCTGCTGCCAGAGCTACATTTTCAAAATTCTGCACAGCCGATCAAATCTTCAGTGGCAATCAGAAGCCTTGGAGGGTGAAAGCTCCGTGTGGCCCCGCCTACTTCCTAGTAACATCATAGGTGGGTAGGGAGCGAGAGCCTCAACCTGCTCTTGCACTTCAAGCTGATTCATTGAAGGCCCTCGAAAAACAGCCCAGTCTCCCAGAGCCCCACCTGCATCCCTTTGCTCCTACCTGGTTCAGCGCCACCTCCAGCATCACCGTGAGGGACAGGTGGCTGTGGAAGAGGGGGATGCAGTCTGTAATGCAGAGGCAGTCCGCCTGCTTGGCCACTGATGCCCGGCGCTTCTGTGCCAAGAGCAGCCCGTTCACAGCCGTGTGGGGATAGCGGGCAGCGTGGAGACACATCTTGACATAGGCCCGGGCACATATCTCAATTTCCCCTTTCCTGGCAGTCAAAAGAAGGATCATTCCAAGCTCCTCGTGCTTCCTGGGTCTGTCTGACTCTCACTCCCCACCTGACCACGAATAACATTCTAGTTTCACACACACCCGCCAACCATCCCCACCCCGCCTTCCCTACTTCTGCGTTCCCTCAACCCTTCGAAACCCCCATCCCCTTCTATCACTTCTCCCAGCCGTACCTCTTTGCTCTCCCAAGATCTGCATGTCTATCCCAGGAGCGGCCAAACTGTGGCTCGGGACCCACGTGTGGCTCTTTCACACATATTGTGTGGCTCTTGAATAGGGCAGGATATAAATGCAATATCATCTCCTTCCTTCCTTCCTTGCGCTTCTCCAACATCTGACATTCATGTTTTGTGGCTCTCAATAAGAACATCAGAGAAGCCGTGTTGGATCAGGCCAATGGCCCATCCAGTCCAACACTCTGTGTCACACAGTGGCCAATATGTGTGTGTGTGTGTGTGTGTGAACATATGAAGCTGCCTTATACTGAATCAGACCTTTGGTCCATCAAAGTCAGTATTGTCTTCTCAGACTGGCAGCGGCTCTCCAGGGTTTCAAGCGGAGGTTTTTCACACCTATTTGCCTGGACCCTTTTTTGGAGATGCCAGGGATTGAACCTGGGACCTTCTGCTTCCCAAGCAGATGCTATACCACTGAGCCACCGTCCCTATATGTGTGTATATATATATATATATAAAATAAATTTTTTAATAATAAATTTTTATTTATACCCCACCTTTCCTGCCTAGGCAGGCACAGGGCGGCTTACAGGACATGGTATAAAGCATTGGGGAGGGACGGTGGCTCAGTGGTAGAGCATCTGCTTTGGAAGCAGAAGGTCCCAGGTTCAATCCCTGGCATCTCCAAAAAAGAGTCCAGGCAAATAGGTGTGAAAAACCTCCACTTGAGACCCTGGAGAGCCGCTGCCAGTCTGAGAAGACAATACTGACTTTGATGGACCAAGGGTCTGATTCAGTATAAGGCAGCTTCATATGTTCATATGTTCATGTTATAACAATAAAAACAAGATAATACAATTACATATTATTAAATAAATATTAAATATTAAATTAAATATTATTAAATAAATATATACACACACACACATACATACACACACACATAAATATATACTGTAGCTAACAGCCACTGATGGACCTCTGCTGCATATTTTTATCCAATCCCCTCTTGAAGCTGGCTATGCTTGTAGCCGCCACCATCTCCTGTGGCAGTGAATTCCACATGTTAATCACCCTTTGGGTGAAGAAGGACTTCCTTCTATCCGTTCTAACCCGACTGCTCAGCCATTTCATTGCATGCCCACGAGTTCTTGTATTGTCATCTGACATTTATTCTATGTGGCTCTTACTTTAAACAAGTGTGCCCCCCCTCCCTGTTACAGACTCCTTTCTCCAGGGCGGCCATTGTCTCCAGGGTCGTCTGGATAGGACCTATGATTCCGGGAGATCTCCAGGCCCCGCCTGGAGTTGGCAACTTCACCCCACAAGAACCCCCCTCCCGTTCTAATTCCCTCCCACTCCCCCCAAAAGGTCCAGAAGGACCCTCCTATGGGGAACCAACCCTCCCCTCCCCCAGCTGAACTCCAGCACCAGGTAGGGGGATTCCTCTTCCCCCCTCCTCATCCCCTCACCTTTCCATGGCATCCAATGGCTGCGGCTCAAAATCCCCCTACTCCTGCGCCCCTCCTTCCCCAAGCTCCCTGATTGGACAGCCACGCACCAATCACAGAGCGGGCTTCGCCCAACTCCACGCCTGCCCTCCCCATTGGCTGCACCGCCCTTCGCCCGCTCTGGACGGTGCCGGGCTTTCCCCGCCTCCCCTCTGAGCTCCCGCCCCTTCGCCCTGGCCACGCCTCTTCCTGCTGTCGTCATCCTCAGAGACCTAAACAGAGGAATCTTTAGCGGGATTTCCGGTGACCGAGGTGTTTTTCTGTGATAGGTTGAAATGGGGACATGGTCATAGAGATGTCAAGTCCTGGAGCGTCGCCCTCACTAGATTGACAGGGTGGGACTCGGAATGTATTATTCCCGATCCATCTCTATGGCCTTTTGTCTTTTTGAGTCTCAAAAGAGTACTATGCAGCTAGCTAGCTCAGGCATAGATCCTGGAAGTCCAGGGTGGGGAAAGAGATTCAGTTGCAGCATAAAACCTGCTTCTCTAACTAGGGTTGCCAAGTCCAATTTAAGAAATATCTGTGGACTTTGGGGGTGGAGCCAGGAGATTTTGGGGGTGGAGCCAGGAGCAAAGTTGTGACAAGCGGAATTGAACTCCAAAGGGAGTTCTGGCCATCAGATGTAAAAGGACTGCATGCCTTTTAAATGTTTTTCCTCCATTGGAAATAACGGATATTGGCACCTTCTTTTGGGGTCCACAGAATTGGACCCCCTGGTCTAATCCTGTTGTAACTTGGAGGTTATTTTGAGGAGGGGCACTGGATGC
This sequence comes from Heteronotia binoei, assembly GCF_032191835.1. Taxonomy (NCBI): domain Eukaryota; kingdom Metazoa; phylum Chordata; class Lepidosauria; order Squamata; family Gekkonidae; genus Heteronotia; species Heteronotia binoei. The sequence goes on along the minus strand of NC_083237.1, from coordinate 6,227,958 downwards.
TATTCTGAAAATTTGGTGCTTCCACCTAAAATAACAGCCCCCCTACATCCCCAGATACCTGTGGATCAATTCTCCATTATACCCTATGGGAATTGATCTCCATAGGGCAGGGGTGGCCAATGGTAGCTCTCCAGATGTTTTTTGCCTACAACTCCCATCAGCCCCAGCCAGCATGGATGATGGGAGTTGTAGGCAGAAAACATCTGGAGAGCTACCATTGGCCACCCCCACCATAGGGAATAATGGAGTGCCCAGCAGACATTTCCCACCCCCTTCATTTTCTGATGACCCTGAAGAGGGGGGAAGGCCTCCCAACCAGGGGATCCCCTGCCTTCATCTGGGGATTGGCAACCCTATCTCTAACCTAAATCCTACTGCAGTGTTTACTGGATATCCCATCTTATTGATTACATTGACTCTTGTTCTTTTAACAGCACCAATAGAGGGGGAAAAAGATCCAACAGGTAGAGCATTCCTGATCTCAGCACTGCCTGTCGGGTAAAGCTGCACCTGATGAATTTCGAGCTATCTAATTCGACAAAGGCAGCTAGGTTGGTGCCACAACTCCCTTTAGGTGTTGCTTCCATAGCTTAATAGAGCACACACACACAAAAACCCTCTGGAATTTAGCATCAGAGAAGAAGAAGATGATATTGGATTTATATCCCGCCCTCCACTCCGAAGAGTCTCAGAGCGGCTCACAATCTCCTTTCCCTTCCTCCCCCACAACAGACACCCTGTGAGGTAGATGAAGATATTGGATTTATATCCCGTCCTCCACTCCGAAGAGTCTCAGAGAGGCTCACAATCTCCTTTCCCTTCCTCCCCCACAACAGACACCCTGTGAGGTAGATGAAGATATTGGATTTATATCCCGTCCTCCACTCCGAAGAGTCTCAGAGCGGCTCACAATCTCCTTTACTTTCCTCCCCCACAACAGACACCCTGTGAGGTAGATGAAGATATTGGATTTATATCCCGTCCTCCACTCCGAAGAGTCTCAGAGCGGCTCACAATCTCCTTTCCCTTCCTCCCCCACAACAGACACCCTGTGAGGTAGATGAAGATATTGGATTTATATCCCGTCCTCCACTCCGAAGAGTCTCAGAGGGGCTCACAATCTCCTTTCCCTTCCTCCCCCACAACAGACACCCTGTGAGGTAGATGAAGATATTGGATTTATATCCCGTCCTCCACTCCGAAGAGTCTCAGAGAGGCTCACAATCTCCTTTCCCTTCCTCCCCCACAACAGACACCCTGTGAGGTAGATGAAGATATTGGATTTATATCCCGTCCTCCACTCCGAAGAGTCTCAGAGAGGCTCACAATCTCCTTTCCCTTCCTCCCCCACAACAGACACCCTGTGAGGTAGATGAAGATATTGGATTTATATCCCGTCCTCCACTCCGAAGAGTCTCAGAGCGGCTCACAATCTCCTTTACTTTCCTCCCCCACAACAGACACCCTGTGAGGTAGATGAAGATATTGGATTTATATCCCGTCCTCCACTCCGAAGAGTCTCAGAGCGGCTCACAATCTCCTTTCCCTTCCTCCCCCACAACAGACACCCTGTGAGGTAGATGAAGATATTAGATTTATATCCCGTCCTCCACTCCGAAGAGTCTCAGAGGGGCTCACAATCTCCTTTCCCTTCCTCCCCCACAACAGACACCCTGTGAGGTAGATGAAGATATTGGATTTATATCCCGTCCTCCACTCCGAAGAGTCTCAGAGAGGCTCACAATCTCCTTTCCCTTCCTCCCCCACAACAGACACCCTGTGAGGTGGGTGGGGCTGGAGAGGACTCTCACAGCAGCTGCCCTTTCAAGGACAACCTCTGCCAGAGCTATGGCTGACCCAAGGCCATGCCAGCAGGTGCAAGTGGAGGAGTGGGGAATCAAACCCGGTTCTCCCAGATAAGAGTCCGCGCACTCTTAACCACTACACCAAACTGGCTCTCCACCTTGTTGCACCCGTGGGCACTATACTGAACTTTTGAGAACAGGCTTTGTGTGCCACCTTCTCAGCAGGGTACAATGCTGCCTGGAATGGCCTTGGGTCAGCCATAGCTCTGGCAGAGGTTGTCCTTGAAAGGGCAGCTGCTGTGAGAGCTCTCCCAGCCCCACCCACCTCACAGGGTGTCTGTTGTGGGGGAGGAAGGGAAAGGAGATTGTGAGCCGCTCTGAGACTCTTCGGAGTGGAGGGCGGGATATAAATCCATTATCTTCATCTACCTCACAGGGGGTCTGTTGTGGGGGAGGAAGGGAAAGGAGATTGTGAGCCACTCTGAGACTCTTCAGAGTGGAGGGCGGGATATAAATCCAATATCTTCATCTACCTCACAGGGTGCCTGTTGTGGGGGAGGAAGGGAAAGGAGATTGTGAGCCGCTCTGAGACTCTTCAGAGTGAAGGGCGGGATATAAATCCAATATCTTCATCTACCTCACAGGGTGCCTGTTGTGGGGGAGGAAGGGAAAGGAGATTGTGAGCTGCTCTGAGACTCTTCAGAGTGAAGGGCGGGATATAAATCCAATATCTTCATCTACCTCACAGGGTGTCTGTTGTGGGGGAGGAAGGTAAAGGAGATTGTGAGCCGCTCTGAGACTCTTCGGAGTGGAGGGCGGGATATAAATCCAATATCATCTTCTTCTTCTACCTTTTCATTGTGTTGTTTCTGAATGCCCTTTCCCTCCAGCAAGAAAGGTCCTGGAACCTTTTCTGAAACACCTGTCACTTTGCTCAGAGAGCAGAACGCCAAGGTTTATTTTTTGATTCAGGGAGGAGGGGACGCTTTGGAGAAGACGGAAGCGGGCACCAGGAAACACATTGGCAGGTGCCAGAGTCCTAAGTCTTTCAAATGCCCACCCTAAGTCTTTCAAATAGCAATTCTTGGTCCCCAAGAATAAGAAACAAAAACCTTAGTGAAATGAGGCATTTTTATTAAACTAATTAAGCTCTTTCCAGCATCACAGACATTTAGATGCCCTTGAAAAGGTGTAAGGATTTAGAGCACAAAATACAAATGTTCTTGTTTTACTCTTCAGTCGCTGGATTCTTTGACTGTGTGCATTGATTGCTTCTCAGAACAGAGAGGCCAGAGCACGTTCTCTTGGCCAGAACGTCGACGGAGAAAAGGCTGAGAGATCAGATTCACAGTGGCTCTTGAATCAAAACAAAGACATTTCTGGAAAAATAATGCAGCTACTAAAAAAAAAAAACCATTACATGAAAATAACACATATTTTCTCCAGCTTTAATTTCATACAATTTCACAGGGTCTGTCAACAAAAAGAAGTCACAGCAGGTTTCGTTAGGATATTTGCGTCTAATCCAGCAAAGACAGTTGTGCATCTACTTTTACATCTCTCTGCCCTCCATAACCTTCTCTTTTTATGTGCCACCCTGGCAAAGAAGACAGAGGCAATTGCCGAAGAATCCACTGAAGAAGGCCTCTCAGTACATCGACGGCTTCTCTTCCCCCTTGGGGTTAGTCAGTTTCTCCAGGTTTTTGCTCAAGATGTGGTAGAGCTCAGCCTGTAGCAAAACAAAATGGGAGATATTAAGAAACTACTTTCTCTTTCCTCCCTTCCTCAAGCCAACTGCCCTGTGTCTAATATATTTATACTCACATAAAACCCACGAATGTCAAGCACCATCATCTGGATTTCTCTGTAGATAGCCTCATCTCGTTCATGGACAAGACACCGGTAATCCATCTGGAACGAATGAAGAAATGCTTAAAGACCCTTCTTCAAGGATGTTTGCTATCCCAGTAAAGAGTCCAATAGCACCTTTAAGGCTAACCACTTTTATTGTAGTATAAGCTTTGGAGAAACACAGCTCTCTTTAACTGATGAAGAGAGCTGTGTTTCTCAAAAGCTTGTGCTACAATAAAATGTGTTCGTTTTAAAGGTGCTATGGGGACTCTTTGCTATCCCAGTGTTATTCTCCTGGTGAACATCCCAATTTTAGGACCCATGCAGCCCAACCAAGAAAAATGGGGGAAGACTTCAAAGCCTTCACTCCCTTGTGGATTTTTTGGTTAGGCTTTAGAGTGGAACAGAACAGGTGTGACTTCTAAGGGAGTAATACATTGGCTACATACCACATGTGTGTCCTTGGAGGCCTTAGCCACTGCTTCGCCACGCTCTGAGAAATACCTGGAATGGAGAGCAGTGTTGAGTTTAAAATGCATACAGCAAGAGAGTCTGTCGCTAGACTTTTATCTGCAACAGTAGTCCCCAACCTCTTTGACCTGTGGGCACATTTGGAATCCTGACAGTGTGGTGGGTGCAGCCACAAAATGGCTGCCAAACGAAGCAGAGCCATCCACAAAATGGCTGCCTCAGCTTACCATGGTGCCCACTTGACACCTTTCTGGGCACTTACCAAGTGTTTTTTTAAAGTGGGTGGGGCTCTTTCTCAGCAAGGCTTCTGATTGGCTACTGGAGATTTGATTGGCTGTGCAAATTTTTACAAACGCTACTTCAGCAGCGCCTGCCATTGCAGCCCACAAATCTTCACTGTAGGTGAGTTGTGGCAGCCATCTTGTGGCTGTCTCTGTCTCTTGAGGCAGCCATTTTGTGGCTGTGCTTGTCACCATGTCAGAACCCAAAGGTGCCCGCTAACTCAGAAAGTTTGGGGACGGCTGTTCTACTACTGCATTCGCTCGTTTTACTTATCAGGTTCATTTAATCACCACCTTTCTGTTTAACAAATAGCCAAGGCCTATAACACTCAACAAACCATGCAATACATTAGCCGGTGACAATTAAAATCGTCAGTCGAACTGCAATAACAACTGAGGCAAAATATTAGCTTCGTTCAAAGGCAATCTGCAATTACGATGTCTTTGTGCCAGTTTGGTGTAGTGGTTAAGTGTGCGGACTCTTATCTGGGAGAACCAGGTTTGATTCCCCACTCCTCCTCTTGCACCTGCTGGAATGGCCTTGGGTCAGCCATAGCTCTGGCAGAGGTTGTCCTTGAAAGGGCAGCTGCTGGGAGAGCCCTCTCAGCCCCCCCCCCCACCTCACAGGGTCTCTGTTGTTGGGGAGGGAGATAAAGGAGATTGTGAGCCGCTCTGAGACTCTTGAGTGGAGGGCAGAATATAAATCCAATGTCGTCTTCTTCCTAGGAGGGGAAGGTGTCCAGAATCTGGTTGTTGAAGAGACCCTCATAATGCTAACAACGTCAGACAACATGAGATCCTACAGCAAGGGCTCCCAAAGCCCGGACTCCATCCAAACACAGAACTCATTGCAATCACACAGGTGAAGATAGCCATTCTGATCCTTTGCACCCAATCCTAAATGGAATCCTAAAGCGTAAACGGATGATGCAGACGTAGCAGAATGCCAAAAGCAGGGGTGGCCAAGCTTGCTTAATGTAAGAGCCACATAGAATAAACGTCAGATGTTTGAGAGCTGCAAGACATGAACCTAAGATGTTTGAAAGCTGAAATAAAGGATGGAAGGAAGATGTGGAAAGAAAGCAACTTTAAATGCATTCTCCAGGCAGCCAGCTGGCTTGGCTTGGAAAAGTGATTTCAAGAGAGCAATGCCTTCTCCAAGCTGGCTGACACAGCAGTGGGAACTTCAAGAGCCACATAATATGGATGGAAGAGCCACATGTGGCTCCCGAGCCACAGTTTGGCCACCTCTGGCCAAAAAGCATTACCTACTGTGTCCTTGACATAAGAATATCTATAGGGGCATATTACTGGAGGCAAGGTTGCGTTCGACGTGAACTAGGGCCTTCTCGGTAGCAGCACCAGAATTGTGGAATGCTCTCCCGGAGGCCATAAGGGCCCTGCAGGATCTCTCCACTTTCCGCAGGGCCTGTAAGACCGAATTGTTTCGACAGGCCTTTGATATCTAGCCGGGAGAGAACTGCCACCTGACATCGTATAGAGTCCTAGGTGATCACCGTCCGAAAATAAGAACTCGCTTAAATTGTAGTGACGCAGCACCACAAAATGGTTTTTAAAAGTTTCAATTGTAATTGTAATTATGTTTTATTGGTTTTAACTTGAGAATATGAATGTTGTCAGCTGCCCTGAGTCCACTTGCGGAGAGGGCGGGATAGAAATTTAAAGTAATAAATAAATAATACTGATGGTACTTAGCAGCGTTCTTCATTCAACTCCCTTTCCGCTATAACCCACCCTGACTGCTTACTTGGCAATGGTTGTCTGGAAACCTTCCGCCTTGGTCTTCAAGGCCACGATCCGCTCTAGGACTTTTTCCTGTTCAAAGAAAGGGGTGGAGAGGAAGTATGTGTGGGATGGATGGGCAGGTGAAACACGTTTCACAAGTGACGGTCTCGGGGCCTCTTACCTGAATAGCCACCCCAAAATCGTTGCCATCTTCTATTTTGGGAATCATGTACTGAATCCAGGTAGCAACCTAATAGGAAATGAAGAGGAAGGGAGTGAGGCAAAGATGCTGGGTTGCCTACAGACCCCTGAGGCACAGAGACTACTATGGAGACGTTTGCACATCTAAGGACATAAGGAGAGAAGGCAGGGCATGCTGCCAACTCACCAAGACGCATTTCTCTCTGAACTCCCGAACTTCAGGTTTGACCCGGTCCAAAAGGGACACAATGGACTCGTTGCCTTTAAGGTATCCACATTTGGGGGCTGGGAGCAGGAAACAAAGGGGTAGTAAATGCACAGAACCACAGAGCCCGCCCCCAACCCCCCCCTCCAAATTTGGTTTCCACTCACCTTCCTTCTCCTCCTTCTCTGTCTCCATCTGTACAAGAAATAAACCAACCAAATGTGGATCTGCCCTGGCCTTACAGGTGTGTTTCTTAGCGTCCAGATTTTGAGGGGATGGAGAGGAAAGGACCTAAATGTCTCACCTCATCCTCTTTGGGAGGGGGGTCTGGGATGGGAATATCCAGCGGGGCACGAAGTACGGACAGGTCTTTAATATTCAGTTTGTCTTCCTAGAAAGAAGAAATAAAAAGAGCCCTTCAGGAAAATCCCGTCCCCACAGCAGCCCACCGGATGCCCCTGGAAGACCCCCTAAGCAGGACACTGGAGCCAAAGTTTCACCCTCCAGCAAAGGGCATTCGAAGGTACACTGCCTCTGAATGTGGAAGCTCCACACGGCTGAGTTCAAAGTGGAGCCAGGAAGTGAGAAAACGAGACAGACTCCACCGGGGGAGTTCTCTTACCTTCAAAAACTGATCCAGTTGCAATATTTTGGCAGGTAAAAAGGTGGAGAGAAACTCTTCTGCCTTTAGGGCGAGACAGAAAAAGAAATCGGAGAGGGCAGGGACATGTGAATTGGCAACCAGGGCACATAGGGGAGCAAACGTAACCTACCTCTTTAGAAAGGGAGTCTCTGAAATCAATCATCTAGGAAGAAGAAATGAGGAGAAGGTGAAATGCATTAGTTTTTAGACCCAGGGGGTTGCTTGTTGTGGCAAATCGGAGGGGCGGGGGAGAAGAGGTCGTGCATTCCCAGAGCCTAGCTAAAGGGCGAGATAAGACCAGGGTGCACTCTGCACATGATCAGAGGCCCGCCTTATGAATTCTCAAGTGCCAGAGCTGGAGAAGGGAGGCGGTCTGTTTTTAGAAATCGGCCTCCCGCCGGCTCCCTCTGCGTGCCCCCCTCCTTCAGCCCCTCCCCAGTTCCCCCGCCCCACCTTTTTGCGCGTCTCGCTGCTGACTTGGATGGTGAAGGTTTTGGCCATGGCTTTTGGGGAGGGGGCGATCCAGGGGGAGCGTCGCCCAGATTCGGTGCTCCTTTTCCCGGAACGAAACGAGGGCGGAACCGCGACAAGAGCAATGCAACCCCTCGGCTCGTTTTCACTTTCACATTCACACGTTCCGCCTCCTCCCACCTGCTCCCCCCACCCCCGGAGTGGGCCTTTTTTGTGTGCATGACGGTCGGGGAGGGGGGCGAACACACCAAGCAGCCCCCCACTTTCATTCCCTCCCGCCCTTTTTTTCTTGTTCTTTTTTTTTGCAAATATACTTTTTTTTTAAAGTCAGTTTCCAAGGGAGGGAACTTTTGCAAATCAAAAGTGCGAAGCCAACGCGTAGCGCCCTTTGATCTGCCCCTCCCCTCCCGTAATATCCCCCTCTCAGATCTGCAATTCTCCCCGCTGGCCCCATGGCAAGGGAGCCCTTGTTAAAGTTGGGACACCTTCACCATTAGACCATATGTTAAAAATGTTAAATGTCCTTTTAGTAGCTTGAAAACAGAATAGAAGTTCCAATATTATTATTGCATGCAACTAAAATTGGCATTGCATTTAGGGTTGCCAGCCTCCAGGTGGGGCCTGGGGATCTCCCGCTTTTCCAGCGGATCTCCAGCTGGCAGAGATCAGCTCCCCTGGAGAAAATGCAATCTGTATTGGCATTTAACATCTACTGCAGACTGCCAGTAAAATGTACAATATATGTACACTGTAATTATACACACACACAATTACATATTGTACATTTATACAAACATACAATTACAATTACAATTACATATATATATATATATATATATATATATATATATATATATATATATATATATATATATATATATATATATATATATATATATATATATAAATGTACAATATATGTACACTATATACAATATAGTATACTATCATCTATCTATCTATCTATCTATCTATCTATCTATCTATCTATCTATCTATCTATCTATCTATCTATCTATCTATCTATCTATCTATCTATCTATATTATATACACAATATATGTACACTGTAATTCTATAGAATTATAGAGTTGGAAGGTACCTCTAGGGTCATCTAGTCCAACCCCCTGCACAATGCAGGAAACTCACAAACACCTCCCCCTAAATTCACAAGATCCTCATTGATGTCAGATGGCCATCTAGCCTCTGTTTAAAAACCTCCAAGGAAGGAGATGTATATATAATTATAAATATAAAATGTACAATATATGTACACCATATACAATATAGTATACTATATATATTATATATACAATATATTATATATACAATATAATATATTGTATATTATATATACAATATATGTACACTGTAATTATATAGAATCATAGAGTTGGAAGGGACCTCCAGGGTCATCTAGTCCAACCCCCTGCACAATGCAGGAAACTCACAAACCCCTCCCCCTCAATTCACAGGATCTTCATTGCTGTCAGAGGGCCATCTAGCCTCTGTTTAAAAACCTCCAAGGAAGGAGATGTATATATAATTATAAATATATATAAATTATATATATATAAATTATATATATATATATATATATATATATATATATATATATATATATATATATATATATATATATATATATATATATATATATAGTATATTATATATACAATATATGTACACTGTAATTATATAGAATCATAGAGTTGGAAGGGACCTCCAGGGTCATCTAGTCCAACCCCCTGCACAATGCAGGAAACTCACAAACGCCTCCCCCTCAATTCACAGGATCTTCATTGCTGTCAGAGGGCCATCTAGCCTCTGTTTAAAAACTTCCAAGGAAGGAGATGTACATATAATTACATATATACGTCCTTCAAATATACACATTTATTTTGCAAAAGTTTTAATTGTGCCTTTTCCCCCCTTATGTATTTTTTGAAAATTTTATTTCTTATAAAAATCAAACGATAGCCTTATCGTTGTGGGCGGACCCCCTTTGTCTCCTGGCAACCAACGTTTTTAGACCCAGCCCGCCACCGGTTTTTAATTATTTTGGAGCAGGTTCCTATGTCGATGGGGTTGTGTATGTGTGTTTGACGTGTGTGTGTGAGAATCTGGAATTAAAACGCGCACAGAATGCAACCCCGGGGGGGGGAGGGGGCTTAAGAACCCTACTCGGATCCCGCCCCGCAAGCCTCGATCCCCGGGCTGCTGCGTTCCCCTCTGCACTCTGCGTACGCTCAGAAGCCCCGCCGCCCCCAGTGCCGCCGGTCGCGTGCAGTTCTTCCTCCCGGTCTCCTGGTGTCTCTCTTTGCTGGGTGGGGTTGTTGGTTTCTTTTGCTTTTCGGTATCTGGCGCCCGCATTTCCTGCCCCCCCCCCCAGTTCTTCCTCTTCTGCCACCAGCTGCTGGGAGTTGCGCTTGACAAAGGGGGAGGGGGCGTCCTCATCTGCTGCCCCCTCCCACTGCAGGTAAGCCACCCCCTTTCCCCAGGCGTGCAGGTGGGGGGGGGAGGAGAAGATAGGAAGCCTCAAACCTCCCCCCCCCCCCTTTGCACATTAGATGCAAACCTCCCCCCCCCCTCCCCGGTCATTGAATTCGTTCAAAGTTTTTGCAAAGGCTGAAAGCGAAAGTGGGAGGCGGGACCCGCCCCAGCAACACCCTAAAGCTACTAAGGCCTTGGCTTAGTGGGGGGGGGGGGGTAGGGTTGCCAATCCCCAGGTGGGGGCAGGGGATCCCCCGGTTTGGAGGCCGTCCCCCGCTTCAGGGTCGTCAGAAAGCGCAGAGGGGAGGGAAATGTCTGCTGGGAACTCTATTATTCCCTAGGGAGATTTATTCCCATAAAAAATCATGGAGAATTGATCTGCAGGTATCTGGGGCTCTGTGGGGGCTGTTTTGGGGGTATAGGCACCACATTTTCAGTTTAGCATCTAGTGCTTCTCCCCAAAATACCTTCCAAGTTTCAAAAAGATTGGACCAGGGGGTCCAATTCTATGAGCCCCAAAAGAAGGTGCCCCTAGCCTTCATTATTTCCTATAGAAGGAAGGAATCGAAAAGGTGTGCCGTCCCTTTAAATGTGATGGCCAGAACTCTCTTTGGAGTTCAATGATGCTTGTCACAGCCTTGATCTTGGCTCCACTCCTCATGTCTCCTGGATCCACCCCCAAAGTCTCCTGGCTCCACCCCAAAGTCCCCAGATATTTCTTGAATTGGACTTGGCAACCCTAGGGGGGGCAAGATTGCACCTGCAGCATTGGACCCCAACCCCGGGTGTTTTTTTTGGGGGGGGGGACATCTCTTTTAATGAACATGCCAGCTTCCAATTAAAGAACCAGGGCTTCTTGATAAGAATCGGAAAGGTTCTAGTAATATCATCTGCACAAATCAGGGACAGACCCCTTCCTCCCCCCCCCCCAGTTGTCATGCTCCAAAACCCAGGTGTCCCCTTCCCTCCCCTAGCTCAAGGTGAATTTGTCAGGATCTCTGGCGACGACCTGAGTTCGATCCCCGGCGGAAGCTGGGTTTTCAGGTAGCCGGCTCGAGGTTGACTCAGCCTCCCATCCTTCCGAGGTCGGTCAAATGAGGACCCGGCTTGCTGGGGGGGGAAGCGTAGATGACTGGGGAAGGCAATGGCAAACCACCCCGTAAAAAGTCTGCCGTGAAAACGTTGTGAAAGCGACGTCGCCCCAGAGTTGGAATCGACTGCTGCTTGCACAGGGGACCTTTTCTTTTTTTCTGGTACCCTTTCAGTGCCGGAGACGGTCAGGGAGAAGGCATTCCCTCCCTCGATCTAGATTTTAAAAAACGTTTGTAATTTGCTTCTTCCTGTAAAATGGTGAGATATTAATTGAGACATGGGCACGTGAAACCAACAACCCTACAGGGGCCATCTTGACCAACGTTCCTCTAAGCTGCGGAGTCTTGTGAGCAGAAATTCTACTTTGGGAGCTCCTGGTATTAAAGTGGTGAGCTGCTGCATCAATTAGTTTGCTCTGGGGGCCGTTTTTCCTGAGCTGAGACAAGAATGTATGAGCCGGAGGCTACAAAACTGTGAGCTAGCTCACACAAACTCAGCTTAGAGGGGATCACTGATCCCGACCTGCAAAGATCTCATCCCCATCCCTCCCCTGGGCTATGGCAACTATGAATTTATGAGGTTGTTTAACAAAGAGATTCTCTAAGGCATAAGAACATAAGAGAAGCCATGTTGGATCAGGCCGATGGCCCCTCCAGTCCAACACTCTGTGTCACATAAGAACATAAGAGAAGCCATGTTGGATCAGGCCAGTGGCCCATCCAGTCCAACACTCTGTGTCACATAAGAACATAAGAGAAGCCATGTTGGATCAGGCCGATGGCCCCTCCAGTCCAACACTCTGTGTCACATAAGAACATAAGAGAAGCCATGTTGGATCAGGCCAGTGGCCCCTCCAGTCCAACACTCTGTGTCACGTAAGAACATAAGAGAAGCCCTGTTGGATCAGGCCAGTGGCCCATCCAGTCCAACACTCTGTGTCACGTAAGAACATAAGAGAAGCCCTGTTGGATCAGGCCAATGGCCCATCCAGTCCAACACTCTGTGTCACATAAGAACATAAGAGGAGCCATGTTGGATCAGGCCAATGGCCCCTCCAGTCCAACACTCTGTGTCACATAAGAACATAAGAGAAGCCCTGTTGGATCAGGCCAGTGGCCCCTCCAGTCCAACACTCTGTGTCACATAAGAACATAAGAGAAGCCATGTTGGATCAGGCCAGTGGCCCCTCCAGTCCAACACTCTGTGTCACGTAAGAACATAAGAGAAGCCCTGTTGGATCAGGCCAGTGGCCCATCCAGTCCAACACTCTGTGTCACGTAAGAACATAAGAGAAGCCCTGTTGGATCAGGCCAATGGCCCATCCAGTCCAACACTCTGTGTCACATAAGAACATAAGAGGAGCCATGTTGGATCAGGCCAATGGCCCATCCAGTCCAACACTCTGTGTCACGTAAGAACATAAGAGAAGCCATATTGGATCAGGCCAATGGCCCATCCAGTCCAACACTCTGTGTCACGTAAGAACATAAGAGAAGCCATGTTGGATCAGGCCAGTGGCCCATCCAGTCCAACACTCTGTGTCACATAAGAACATAAGAGAAGCCATTTTGGATCAGGCCAGTGGCCCATCCAGTCCAACACTCTGTGTCACATAAGAACATAAGAGAAGCCATTTTGGATCAGGCCAGTGGCCCATCCAGTCCAACACTTTGTGTCACATAAGAACATAAGAGAAGCCATGTTGGATCAGGCAATTGGCCCATCCAGTCCAACACTTTGTGTCACATAAGAACATAAGAGAAGCCATTTTGGATCAGGCCAGTGGCCCATCCAGTCCAACACTCTGTGTCACATAAGAACATAAGAGAAGCCATGTTGGATCAGGCAATTGGTCCATCTAGTCCAACACTTTGTGTCACATAAGAACAGAAGAGAAGCCCTGTTGGATCAGGCCATTGGCCCATCCAGTCCAACACTCTGTGTCACATAAGAGAAGCCCTGTTGGATCAGGCCAGGGGCCCACCCAGTCCAACACTCTGTGTCACACAGTGGCCAAAAAACCCCAGGTGCCATCAGGAGGTTCACAAGTGGGGCTAGAAGCCCTTCCACTCCACCCCCCCCCCTACAAAGCACCAAGAATACAGAGCATCACTGCCCCAGACACTTCCAATAATATGCTGTGGCTAAGAGCCACTGATGGACCTCTGCTCCATATTTTTATCCAAACCCCTCTTGAAGCTGCCTATGCTTGTAGCCGCCGCCACCTCCTGTGGCAGTGAATTCCACATGTTAACCACCCTTTGGGTGAAGGACTTCCTTTTATCCGCTCTAACCCGACTGCTCAGCAATTTCATGGAGTGCCCACGAGTTCTTGTATTGTGAGAAAGGGAGAAAAGGACTTCTTTCTCTACTTTCTCCATCCCATGCATCATCTTGTAAACCTCTCTCATGTCACCCCGCAGTCGACGTTTCTCCAAGCTAAAGAGCCCCAAGCGTTTCAACCTTTCTTCATAGGGAAAGTGTTCCAACCCTTTAATCATTCTAGTTGCCCTTTTCTGCACTTTCCCCAATGCTAGAATGTCCTTTCTGGGCAGCATTTGGTGGCATAAAACAGACTGAGAAGCCTAAATATGCTAGAAGGTGTTTCTTCTTGTGTGAAAGAGGAACACTACCCCCCCCCCAGGTTGCTCCCTATTGAGCACAGTGTGAATAGTTGGTCTATATAAAAATGCCTTAAAAGAGATGTGTTGTCTTGGTGGTGTGGATATGTTTCTTTGGTGGTGGTATTGGATTTATATCCCGCCCCTATACTTTGAATTTCAGTCTCAGAGTGGTCACAATCTCCATTACCTCCCCCTGCCCCCGCCACACACATACAACAGACACCCTGTGAGGTAGGTGGGGCTGAGAGAGCTCTTACAGCAGCTGCCCTTTCAAGGACAACTGTGCGGGAGCTATGGCTGACCCAAAGCCATTCCAGCAGCTGCAAGTGGAGGTGTTGTCTTCTTCTTGTTCTTCTTTTTACTTGTCTTCTTCCTCTTTCTCCTTCCTTGGCAAAGGCACAATCTGTCCCCTCCATTAATCTGGCAGGGTTTGCCCATTGCTTTTTGTGCATGTTCTATGGAAAATAGGCACAGGAGCACATTAGGAGCAGTGTGATATAATGGATAGAGGGCTGGACTTCAGGGGGACCCAGGTTCAAATTCCCCCTGGGACACAAAGCTGACTGGATGCCCATGGATCTGTCACTTTCTTTCTTGGCCTAACCTACCTCGCAGGATTGGGGGTTTTTTTAAGGTATAAATCAGTTTATTGGTTAATAATTAAAATATATCAGATGCATAATAAAGCTAAAGCCAAAAGAAAAGAAAAATCGCCTACTCTATACACAATAGGGTGCATTACAAGATAAATAATAAATCAAACTGATTAAGCGGAAAAAAACCATTTAAGCAATAAACGAGAAAAAGAAGAAAAACTTAGCATAAGACTAAAAATGAGAGGTATTGTTGTGAACATAAGAACATAAGAGAAGCCATGTTGGATCAGGCCAATGGCCCATCTAGTCCAACACCCTGTGTCACATAAGAACATAAGGGAAGCCATGTTGGATCAGGCCAGTGGCCCCTCCAGTCCAACACTCTGTGTCACATAAGAACATAAGAGAAGCCATGTTGGATCAGGCCAATGGCCCATCCAGTTCAACACTCTGTGTCACATAAGAACATAAGAGAAGCCACACCGGATAAGTCCAAAGGCCCATCCAGTCCAACACTGTGTCACATAAGGACATAAGAGAAGCCATGTTGGATCAGGCCAGTGGCCCATCCAGTCCAACACTCTGTGTAACATGAGAAGCCATGTTGGATCAGGCCAGTGGCCCATCCAGTCCAACACTCTGTATCACACAGTGGCCAATACACACACACACACACACACACACAGTGGCTAATAGCCACTGATGGACCTCTGCTCCATATTTTATCCAATCCCCTCTTAAAGCTGTCTATGCTTGTAGCCGCCGCCACCTCCTGTGGCAGTGAATTCCACATGTTAATCACCCCTTGGGTGAAGAAGGACTTCCTTTTATCCGTTCTAACCCGACTGCTCAGCAATTTCATTGAATGCCCACGAGTTCTCGTATGGTGAGAAAAGTGATGGTGCTTTGCTCGCATAGCTCCTTGCTGGACAGGTAGGATATGAAAGGAAAGACGATGAGCTGCAACTTGAAGACGTTTAGGCCTCCACTGGCGAAAACCCTCTTTTCAGGGGTGCAGTTTTTGTGGCCCGGGGTGTGTGTGTGTCTCTTGTGAATGAGGGTGTCATCTCTGTTTGTCCTTTGCTCCCCGCAGTAGCCATGGAGCCGGCGTTTGTGTGCCTCCGGGATGAACTGGTCGCCGCGTTGATGCAGAGCCCCTCCGAGCTGAACCAGGAATCTTTGCAGCGGCTGGTGGAGATGGCCTTGCCTCTCGCCAAGAAGTACCAGGAGATCGATGTGAAGGACATTATGCGGGCCAATACCCAGGGGGAGGTAAGGAGGGGGACAGCTGAATCCGGAGGGATGCGGGCACGGGTGGAATTCCAGCAGGAGCTCCTTTGCATATTAGGCCGCACCCCCTCTGACGTAGCCAATCCTCCTGGAGCTTACAGAAAAGAGCCTCGTAAGCTCTTGGAGGATTGGCTACATCAGGGGTGGGTGGCCTAATATGCAAAGGAGCCCCTGCTAGAATTTCAAGCTTTTGGAGGATTGGCTACATCAGGGGTGTGTGGCCTAATATGCAAAGGAGCCCCTGCTAGAATTCCAAGCTTTTGGAGGATTGGCTACATCAGGGGTGTGTGGCCTAATATGCAAAGGAGCCCCTGCTAGAATTCCAAGCTTTTGGAGGATTGGCTACATCAGGGGTGTGTGGCCTAATATGCAAAGGAGCCCCTGCTAGAATTCCAAGCTTTTGGAGGATTGGCTACATCAGGGGTATGTGGCCTAATATGCAAAGGAGCCCCTGCTAGAATTCCAAGCTCTTGGAGGATTGGCTACATCAGGGGTGTGTGGCCTAATATGCAAAGAAGCCCCTGCTAGAATTCCAAGCTCTTGGAGGATTGGCTACAACAGGGGTGTGTGGCCTAACATGCAAAGGAGCCCCTGCTAGAATTCCAAGCTCTTGGGGGATTGGCTACATCAGGGGTGTGTGGCCTAATATGCAAAGGATCCCCTGCTAGAATTCCAAGCTCTTGGAGGATTAGCTACATCAGGGGTGTGTGGCCTAATATGCAAAGGAGCCCCTGCTAGAATTCCACCTCTGGATGCGGGAGAGATTTGGAACTGGTGGGAGGCCAGGACTAAGAATAGGGTTGCCAAGTGTGTGTGGGGGGGGTAGGGTTGCCAAATCCTGGCTGGAAACTTCTGGAGATACATGGATGGAGCCTAGGTAGGACAGGGACCTCAGTCGGATGCAATGCCATAGACTCCATCCTCCAAAGCAACCATTTTCTCCAGGGGAGCTAACCTCTGTAATCTGGAGATGAACTGTAGTTCCAGGAGATCGCCAGGTCCCACCCGGAGGCTGCCATCTCTAACTGAGAACCAGTTCCCGCCTCCCTAGAAAGGGTCTTGTGCCTTAGAAATTCTTCCGGGGAAGTATTTCCTATCTTGGCATCTGCCTGCCAGGAAGAGCTTCACCGGTGGGATCCCTGCGTGTAATGCAGAAATTTGTACCCGCCGGGGTGAAACTTTGTTTTAAAAAAAGAGGCCTTTTGCTTGAAGGGACCAAATTAACACAATCCTCTCCCAGACCAAAAAAGACCTGCGAACGATCTCGACTGCTCTGAACATCCTCGAGAAGTACGGCCGCAATCTCTTGAACCCTCTCAAGCCTCGTTTCTGGCGCACCGTCAAGTTCAACAACCCCGTCTTTCGGGACACAGTCGACACCATTCAGGTGAGAAAGATATATCTCCCTCTCCCATCTAACCCTATTTAAATATCATTTTCTTGAACTTCCCAATGGAAAAATTGAGCGGACACATTCTCCTAGAATGAGCCAGGTGTGCCTCTCTTGGGTTTCACGGGTAAGGGGCCACCACTGCCAAGGCCCTGCTTCCAAGCAGAAATCAGTCTGTGCTTTTGGATAAGGAGGGACCTCACCTGGAAGGGGGTCCTGTGTCTCGGTGGGAACCAACCTATACAGCCCCCACCTTCTCCGTCCTTTTGATTTTCTGCATGCCCCGTGTTTCTAACAGGGCGGACGGGATGTTCTTCGCCTCTATGGCTATTCGGAAGAACAGAGCGACGGGCTCTGCTTCCCGGAGCACCTGCAGGAACCCGACACCCTCCGAGTGGCCTCCATCACAGTGGACATCATGCTCCTACGAGCTGAGCTGAACCTTCTCCTTTCGGTATGCGGGGGAGGGGGGCAGACCACAGCGTTCGGGGGAGGGACGCTAAGGGAAGAGCATGTGAAGAAGGGCATGCTGGGAGATGTTTTCTTTTCTTTTTTCCTTTTAGGACAGTCACCCCAACCCTCAGGTTTTGCAGGAGTTGGTGCAGGAGGGGAACAGCTTACAGGTGAGCAAAGGGACGGGGAGTGAGTATGGTGGAACCAGCCAGAGCAATGTTCCCTCTAAGGTGTGGAGTCCTGTGAGCAAAAATTCTACTTTGTGACCTACTGGCATTAAAGCTGTGAGCTGCTGCATAAATTAGTTTGCCTAGGGCCATTTTTCCTGAGCTGAGGCAAAAATGTGTGAGCCGGAGGCTAAAAATTTTGTGAGCTAGCTCACGCTAACTCAGCTTAGAGGGAACACTGACCCAGAGCCAGTTTGGTGTAGTGGTTAAGTGCCCGGACTCCTATCTGCTCCTCCACTTGCAGCTGCTCGAATGGTCTTGGGTCAGCCATAACTCTCTCAGAGTTGTCCTTGAAAGGGCAGCTTCTGGGAGAGCTCTCTCAGCCCCACCCACCTAATAGAGTGTCTGTTGTGGGGGAGGAAGGGAAAGGAGATTGTGAGCCACTCTGAGACTCTTGAGATTCGGAATGGGGGACGGGATATAAATCCAATATCAGTTTCTTCTTCTTCCTCTTCCTCCTTCTCCTCCTCTTCCTCCCCCTCCTCTGTAGAAGGCTGCATGTCTTGGCTTGCTATGAGAGCCACTATGCCACAGGGATTAGATTGTTGGATCTAGGAGACCCAGGTTCAGATCTCCACTCTGCCACAGATGCTTGCTGGGTGACCTTGGGCCAGTCGTCTTCCCTCAGCCTGGCCTACCTCAGAGGGCTGTTGTGAGGATAAAATGGAGGAGAGGAGGAGATAAGCCACTTTGGCTCCCCACTGGGGGGAAAGGTGGGGATGTAAATTTATCCTTTATTTATTACTTTAGATTTCTATCGATTGTTCATGGTCCACCAGTGTCAAGCCCCGATATTCCAAATAATGAATTCTTTTATTTCATATAGAAGCTTTTATTAGGACTCGAGGTGCTCCACTAAAGACAGTTAGTGGAAAAACTGAGGTACAGAAAGCTGCATGCATAATATAAAGAAAGGAAAGGTCCCCTGTGCAAGCACCAGTCTTTTCCGACTCTGGGGCGACGTTGCTTTCACAACATTTTCACGGCAGACCTTTTGACGGGGTGGTTTGCCATTGCCTTCCCCAGTCATTTACGCTTTCCCCCCAGCAAGCTGGGTCCTCATTTGACTGACCTCGGAAGGATGGAAGGCTGAGTCAACCTCGAGCCAGCTACCTGAAAACCCAGCTTCCGCCGGGGATCGAACTCAGGTCGTGAGCAGAGTTTAGGACTGCAGCTTTAACACTCTGCGCCATGGGGCTCTTCGTGCATAATATAAAGAGTATCATAAACAGTTACCAGCTGAGGCTCTCTCCCTTTAAAGGTCACAGGTTACAGAAATAACCTAGCAATTCTTCTACAAAGGATTTCTCACAGGAACTCTATAAGATAAGCCAGGGGTGGCCAACGGTAGCTCTCCAGGTGTTTTTGGCCTACAACTCCCATCAGCCCCAGCCATTGGCCACGCTGGCTGGGGCTGATGGGAGTTGTAGGCAAAAAAACCTCTGGAGAGCTACCATTGGCCACCCCTGAGATAAGGGATTGGTGAATTAGGGAGTCTGGCATTCACATACAACAGACGATTGAGTATCGTAAACAACTCCCTACCAGACAGCCAAGCCTACATATGGGCCCGCCGGTGAATAATGGGGAAGGAGTGGAGGTGTCAGACAGGCAACTAGATACAGAAAATAGTACAGGGCTTGACAACCAGTCCGCCTCTTGGCACGAACAAAACTTGCCAGTAGGGTTGCCAAGTCCAGTTCAAGAAATATCTGGAGACTTTGGGGGTGGAGCCAGGAGACTTTGGGGGCGGAGCCAAGATCAAGGCTGTGACGAGCATAATTGAACCCCAAAGGGAGTTCCGGCCATCACATTGAAAGGGACGGCACACCTTTTCGATTCCTTCCTTCCATAGGAAATAATGAGGGATAGGGGCACCTTCTTTTGGGGCTCACAGAATCGGACCCCCTGGTCCAATCTTTTTGAAACTTGGGGGGATATTTTGGGGAGAGGCACTAGATGCTATACTGAAAATTTGGTGCCTCTACCCCAAAAAACAGCCCCCCCAGGGCCCCAGATACCCGCAGGTCAATTCTCCATGATTTTCTATGGGAATAAATCTCCATAGGGAATAACAGAGTTCAGCAGACATTTCTCTCCCCTCCCCCCGCTTTCTGACGACCCTGAAGCGGGGGGAGGGCCTCCAAACCGGGGGATCCCCTGCCCCCACCTGGGGATTGGCAACCCCACTTGCCAGGTATGGAAATGGCTAGAAGTGACCTCATCCTTGACTTTTTCCCAGAGCAACCTCATAGCTGACGTGGCTCCGGAACGCATGCTTCTGCACCCAGCGCCGGCATTATCGCATTCAGGTAATGAGGAACGAAGAAGCACACAGGTAATGGGAATGGCTCCCGCTCTCTGGGGATTTCACTTCACTCCCGTGTGTGAAATTTGAGATCCTGTGATTTTTTTTTCTCTTTTGAGATTAAAAGGAAACTCGCTAAGCGTCTCGCTCTTGGGGCTGTTGAGCAGGGTTCCCCCATCTTTTTGAGTCGGCGGTCATCTTGGGAATTCTGACAGGCTGCTGGGTGCGGCCACAAAATGGCTGCCACAGGAGGCACAGCCAGCTACAAAATGGCTGCCGCAGGTTACCTCAGTCATACAGTGAAGGCTCCTGGGCTGTGGCGGTTACAGAACTGCGCAGCCAATGAGGAACCTTGCTGGGCAAAAGCCCCTCTCGGCCCCACCCACTTTCAGAAAACACTTGGCGGGTTCCAAGAAAGGTGTCGGTGCGTGCCTGTGGGCACCACATTGGGCACCCCTGTGGCCTTCCAAGAGGGCTTCAGCACTATGCACGGGGCCCCAAGTCTGAATGGCAAAACATTTCTAGAAGTTGAGTTGCCAGGTCCAATTCAAGAACTATCTGGAGACTTTGGGGGTGGAGTCAGGAGACTGTGGGGGTGGAGCCAGGAGCAAGGGTGTGACAAGCATAATTGAACTCCAAGGGGAGTTCTGGCCATCACATTTTAAAGGGTCTACACACTTTTAAATACCTTCCCTCCATTGGAAATAATGGCTAGGGATGCCTTCTTTGGGGGCTTATAGAATTGAACCCCCTGGTCAGTGTTCCCTCTAAGTTGAGTTAGCGTGAGCTAGCTCACAGATTTTTAGCCTCCAGCTCACACATTTATGTCTTAGCTCAGGAAGATTGACCCCAGGGCGCAATAATTGATGCCAGTAGCTCACAACTTTTAATGCCAGTCGCTCACAAAGTAGAATTTTTGCTCACAGGGCTCTGCATCTTAGAGGAAACATTGCCCTTGGTCCAATCCTTTTAAAACCTGGAGGGTCTTTTGAGGAGAGGCACTGGATGCTATGCTGAAAATTTGGTGCCTCTACCTCCAAAAACAGCCCCTCCCCAGTCCCAGACACACATGGATCAATTCTCCATAGTACCCTATGGGAATCAGTCTCCATAGGGAATAATGGAGTACCCAGCAAACATTTCCCTCCCCGCTTTCTGATGATCCTGAGGGGGGGGGGCGGCCTCCAAATTGGGAGATCCCCTGCCCCCACCAGGGGATTGGCAACCCTCTATACCACCTCTATACCCTTGGCTAAAAGTTAGGATCCCTAGAAAACCGCGCTGGTTTGTCTTGATCTTTTGCCAACTTTCCTCTGCCTCGCTTCGCACAGAGTACCTGCCGCCAGATTCCTGCCTGCTTTGTGGTTTGGAGTCCCCGTCGCTGCACTGCCCTTCCTGTGCCCAGTCTCTGTGCCCGGACTGCGATCGCCTCTTCCACAAGCACCCATCGCGGACGCATCACCGGCGGGTGCCCATGAAGGAACAGGCATGGCGGAACACGCTGCCACCCAGGTAGAATCTCTGGGGAAACCCACTTTTGTCTGTTCCACTCTTGCGTCACGTCCGCTCCGTAGCAGAGGTCTTGGTGAAGCAAGAAGCCCTGTGAAGTTTCAGGTTAGGGGGTCACGGCTATAGGATCGGATTTTGGCTTTCAGGTGCATGAGACAGCTGGAGATCTATGCAGGCCGAGTTGGGGAAGGCTGTAGGGCAGGAGCCCCCAACCCTTTGGGAACCTGCTGGCCCCTTTGGAATTCTGACACAGTGCAGTAGCTGCAGCCCCAAAATGGCTGCTGCAGGAGGCGGAGCCTGCCACAAAATGGCTGCCACAGCTTGTTTTCAGGCACGCAGCGAAGATCCTTGTGTTGCAGTGGCGGCTGCTGCCAAAGCATCTTTTGAAACAAATCTGCACAGCCAGTTTGGTGTAGTGGTGAAGTGTGTGGACTCTTATCTGGGAGAACTGGGTTTGATTCCCCACTCCTCCACTTGCACCTGCTAGCATGGCCTTGGGTCCGCCGTAGCTCTGGCAGAGGTTGTCCTTGAAAGGGCAGCTGCTGTGAGAGCCCTCTCCAGCCCTGCCCACCTCACAGGGTGTCTGTTGTGGGGGAGGAAGGTAAAGGAGATTGTGAGCCGCTCTGAGACACTTCGGAGTGGAGGGCGGGATATAAATCCAGTATTTTCATGTACCTCACAGGGTGTCTGTTGTGGGGGGGGGGAAGGTAAAGGAGATTGTGAGCCGCTCTGAGACTCTTCAGAGTGGAGGGTGGGATATAAATCCAATATCTTCATCTACCTCAGCGTGTCTGTTGTGGGAGAGGAAGGGAAAGGAGATTGTGAGCCGCTCTGAGACTCTCCTGAGTTGAGGGCGGGATATAAATCCAGTATCTTCATCTACCTCACAGGGTGTCTGTTGTGGGGGAGGAAGGTAAAGGAGATTGTGAGCCGCTTTGAGACTCTTCAGAGTGGAGGGCGGGATATAAATCCAATATCTTCTTCACAGCCAATCAAATCTCAAGTGGCCAGTCAGGGAAACGACCCACATGGTCTTGCCCGCTTTCTAAAATCACTCAGGGGGTGCCCCAAGAGGTGCAGTTCTGCAGGACTTGTAAGACGGAGATGTTCCACCCGGCCTATGGGGAAGGACTCAATGGCCTTTGTAGAGCCGGGCTTCTTCCTCCCCTTTCCCTCAAGGGATTAGCGGGGCTTTTTTTTGAGCGGAAATGCAGTTCTGGCTAGCTTGGTGTCAGGGGGTGTGGCCTAATACACAAATAAGTTCCTTCTGGGCCTTTTCTGCAAAAGAGCCCGGTGTGAAACAATGGTGGTGTCAGGGTGTGGCCTAATATGCAAATGAGGTCCTGCTGGGTTTTTTCTACAAAAGAACCCGTGTGAAACAATGGCGATGTCATGGGGTGTGGCCTAATATGCAAATGAGTTCCTGCTGGGCTTTTTTCTGCAAAAGAGGCCTGTGTGAGACGATGATGTCAGGGGGTGTTGCCTAATATGCAAATGAGTTCCTGCTGGGCTTCTGAAAAAAAAAGGCCCAGTGTGAAACAATGGCGATGTCAGGGTGTGGCCTAATATGGAAATGAGTTCCCGCTGGGCTTTTTCTACAAAAGAGACCTGTGTTGAAACAATGGTGATGTCAGGGGGTGTGGCCTAATATAAGAATGAGTTCGTGCTGGGCTTTTTCTACAGAAGAAGTCCTGGGGATTAGGATATAAATGGATGTAGTTAAGGGTCATCTCAAATTGCTATTGAATTGTTTACTGTTTGTTGTTTTAACTGCTTAACTGGAGTTGCGAGTACGTTCTGGAAATGTCGCCAGCCCTCCCTGAGCCCTTTGCAGGGGGAAAGGCAGTTTAGAAGTCAAATGTATACAAATTAAGTCGTCAGCAGTCACTACGGTGCCCACGGGCACAATGCGTGGAGTTCTCTGCTTTAGGGTGGACTGGGACCTTCCAAAAAGCCTTGCGTGGAGAAGGTGGGATTGTGCATTTCTCTAAACTTCTTCAACTCGGTTGGCCTGAAATTGCATTTCACGCAAATGTTATGGTCCCTTTTTCTAGCGAGAAGCATCATGGACACTGCCCTCATTTGTTCCTGACTCTCTTGATGCTGGCACGACTCTGCTTACCCTAATATTGTGGCTCTTTCACTCATATCGTGTGGCTCCCAAAGCCCTCACCCCCCCCCCCCCATCGGCTGGCTTGGAGAAGGCATTGGTCTCCTTGAATCACTTCTCCAAGCCAAGCCTGCTGGCGGCTTGCAGAATGCATTTAAAGTTAAAGTTGCTTTTTTCCACCCCTCCCTCCCTTCCTTTCTCCCTTCCTTCTTTTCTCCCTCCCTCCCTTCCTCTCTCCCTCCCTCCCTCCCCCCTTCCTTCCTTCCTCCCTCCATACCTCCCTTCCTCCCTCCCTTCCTTTCTCCCTTCCTTCTTTTCTCCCTCCCTTCCTCTCTCTCTCCCTCCCTCCCTTCCTTCCTTCCTCCCTCCCTTCC
The DNA here is from genome assembly GCF_032191835.1 of Heteronotia binoei. Classification (NCBI taxonomy): domain Eukaryota; kingdom Metazoa; phylum Chordata; class Lepidosauria; order Squamata; family Gekkonidae; genus Heteronotia; species Heteronotia binoei. Next base: position 6,203,819 of record NC_083237.1, on the reverse strand, counting down.
TCTCTTCCTCCCTCCCTGCCTCCCTCCCTCCCTCCCTCCCACCCTCCCTCACTTCCTCTCTCTCTCTCTCTCCCTCCCTCCCTTCCTCTCTCCCTCCTCTCTCCCACCCTTCCTTCCTCCCTCCCTTCCTCTTTTCCTCCTTTCCTTCCTCCCTCCCTCACTTCCTCTCTTTCTCCCTTCCTTCCTTCCTCCCTCCCTCCCTCCTCCCTCCCTCCCTCACTTCCTCTCTCCCTCCCTCCCTTCCTCCCTCCCTCCCTCCCTCACTTCCTCTCTCCCTCCCTTCCTCCCTCCCCACCTTTCCTGTCCAGCAGCTCTCAAACATCTGACGTTTATTCTATGTAGCTCTTACGTTAACCAAGTTTGGCCATCCCTGTTCTGGTCTCTTTCAGCCTCTCCACAGTGACCCCCGATGCGGCATCCTTGCGTCCGCCAATGGATGGATGGCACAGCCTGCCTGCCCAGCCGCCCCTCCCCCGCCCGACCTGGTTTTGTGCTGCCTGCCAGACCCTCAACAATGCCCGCTCTGTGCTGTGCGTGGCCTGTGACCGGCCCCGTGGCTGCAAGATACCCGCCAGCCTCAGTTCGGAGGAGCAGCTGGCCCGTGGCCACTGGTCGTGTCAGTCGTGCACCTTCGAGAACGAGGCGTCCACGGTGCTGTGCGCGGTCTGCGAGAGGCCCCGTCTGTCTGGGAGACCTGGCACAGGCGACGCCAAACCCCTCATGGCCTGGGAGGAGCCAAAGGAGCTGCGGCAGGAAGAGGTGAGTCTCTGTTGCTGGGCAAGGGATGTGTGTTGCCGCTCCCCTTCAGAGTTTATCTCTTCCATAATCATGAGGCCTAGTGACTTCCTGTGGTTTATTTCCTTCGTTTTTCAAAAATGAACCCTTTAACGTTTTCAAGAATTCTTCTTTGGTCTTAAAGTTTTCCTTCCAAGTTCCAGCTTAATTTGGAGCAGGTTTTAGCCCCAGGATATGCTTTCAGTGCCAAGCTCCAGCCATAAAACACGAGATATTTGTGAAGAAGAATATTCCTACCGATGCCATCTGTTTTTGGTTGGCTGTGCAGATTTTTACAAATATTTTGGCGGCAGCTGCCACCACAGCACAGTGTGGCCGAAGGTAAGGTGTGGCAGCCATTTTCTGACTGGCCTACTACGGCGGCCATTTTGTTTCTGTGCCCACCACAGTGTGTCAGAATTCTTCAAGAAGAAGATATTGGATTTATATCCCGCCCTCCACTCTGAAGAGTCTCAGAGCGGCTCACAATCTCCTCTACCTTCCTCCCCCACAGCCGACACCCTGTGAGGTAGATGAAGATATTGGATTTATATCCCACCCTCCACTCCGAAGAGTCTCAAAGGGGCTCACAATCTCCTTTCCCTTCCTCCCCCACAACAGACACCCTGTGAGGTAGATGAAGATATTGGATTTATATCCCGCCCTCCACTCCGAAGAGTCTCAGAGCAGCTCACAATCTCCTCTACCTTCCTCCCCACAGCAGACACCCTGTGAGGTAGATGAAGATATTGGATTTATATCCCACCCTCCACTCCGAAGAGTCTCAGAGGGGCTCACAATCTCCTTTACCTTCCTCCCCCCCAACAGACACCCTGTGAGGTAGATGAAGATATTGGATTTATATCACGCCCTCCACTCCAAAGAGTCCCAGAGCGGCTCACAATCTCCTCTTCCTTCCTCCCCCACAACAGACACCCTGTGAGGTAGATGAAGATATTGGATTTATATCCCGCCCACCACTCTGAAGAGTCTCAGAGCGGCTCACAATCTCCTTTTCCTTCCTCCCCCACAACAGACACCCTGTGAGGTAGATGAAGATATTGGATTTATATCCCACCCTCTACTCCAGAGAGTCTCAGAGCGGCTCACAATCTCCTTTACCTTCCCCCCCCACAACAGACACTCTTGAGGTAGATGAAGATATTGGATTTATATCCCACCCTCTACTCCAGAGAGTCTCAGAGCGGCTCACAATCTCCTTTACCTTCCCCCCCCACAACAGACACCCTGTGAGGTAGATGAAGATATTGGATTTATATCCCACCCTCTACTCCAGAGAGTCTCAGAGCGGCTCACAATCTCCTTTACCTTCCCCCCCCACAACAGACACTCTTGAGGTAGATGAAGATATTGGATTTATATCCCACCCTCTACTCCAGAAAGTCTCAGAGCGGCTCAGAATCTCCTTTACCTTCCCCCCCCCCCCACAACAGACACCCTGTGAGGTAGATGAAGATATTGGATTTATATCCCACCCTCTACTCCAGAGAGTCTCAGAGCGGCTCACAATCTCCTTTACCTTCCTCCCCCACAACAGACACTCTGTGAGGTGGGTGGGGCTGAGAGAGCTCTCACAGCAGCTGCTCTTTCAAGGACAACCTCTGCAGAGCTATGGCTGACCCAAGGCCATGCTAGCAGGTGTAAGTGGAGGAGTGGGGAATCGAACCCGGTTCTCCCAGTTAAGATTCCGCACACTTAACCACTACACCAAATTGGCTCTGCGGGCTTAAATTGTGCCTTAAAATTCACCTTCTCCACAGCTCCCTGGCTGGCAGTGTGAGCACTGCACCTTCTGGAACCACATCCACGGCGCGAGTGTGTGAAATATGCAACCGCACCAGCCAGCAAGGAGGTCGTGAACCCACTCCGCTGCTCTGGAAGCCGGAGGGGAGGAAAAGGCCAAGAAGGAACCAGCTGACATCAAGGCAGACCCAAAGTGTCTGTCAAAGTCCCTCTCCCAAGATGAGGTTGAACATCGGAGCAAGAGAAACTGCGAGAGGATGGCCAGAAGATGGTTGCCATGATCAGGTGTGAGCTAAGGTTCCAGGTCCAATGCAAGAAATATCTGGGGACTCTGGGGGGTGGAGCCAGGAGACATTGGGGGTGAAGCCAGGAGCAAGTGTGGACAAGCATCGTTGAATTCCCGAAGGGAGTTCTGGCCATCACATTGAAAGGGACTGCACACCTTTTAAATGCCTTCCCTCCACTGGGAGTAATGAAAGATAGGGGCACCTTCTTTTGGTCCAATCCTTTTGGAACTTGGAGAGTGTTTTGAGGAGAGGCACTGGATGCTATGCTAAAAATTTGGTGCCTCTACTTCAAAAAACAGCTCCCCCAGAGCCCCGATATCTGCACATCAATTCTCCTTTATGCCCTATGGGAATCGGTCTCCACAGTGCCCAGCAGATATTTCCTCCCTCCCCCCCTCCGCTTTCTGATGACCCTAAAGTGGGGGGGAGGGCTCCAAACCGGGGGATCCCCTGCCTTGCCTTGCGTTCTTTTGCCTTGCTGCTTGTCATCAATACACTGGCTGCAAGAAGATTTGGAGTGTGTCTTATATTTGCGCTTTTGGTATTGTATGATTCTGTGAGGATACTCGATTGTATAAAATCATTGGAAAATCTGGGGTTTTGTTTACGTGGATGCCTGTGGGCTTCCTTTCCTGTTCCCACCTGGAGATTGGCAACCCTGGGGGGAACAGGAAAGGAAGCCTGTAGGTATCCACGTAAACAAAACCCCAGATTTTCCAATGATTCCCACCCTTTCTGTTCCCACCTGGAGATTGGCAACGAGGGAAAGGGGATTCCCTCGTCCGTGTTTCCCTCCTTCAGTTTTCTGTAGCCTTTGCTACGCAGGATGCCCTGCTACAAGCATGCCAGAAGGGTGCACCAAGGAATCATAGGGTGTCTGGTTTTGAAGTAAAATGTACAGGGGGTCTTATTCAGTGTTCCTTCTAAGCTGAGTTAGTGTGACGTAGCACACAGTTTCTTATCCAGTTCAGGATTAATGGCCCCGAGCAAACTGATGGATGCAGTAGCTCGCAACTTGAGTGGCAGTAGCTCACGAGGTAGAATGTTTGCTCCCAAGACTGCACAGCTTAGAGGAAGCGTGGGTCTTGTTTGGTCGAACTCAGGCTGATGCTCTGTCAGGGTGTAGTAAGGACAAGGAAGGAACGTGGGTAGGGGAAAGAAGGATTTGTTTGGGAAGTGAGTGACAGAAAGCAATGCTCCCTCTAAGCTGTGGAGTCTTGTGCACAAACATTCGACCTTGTGAGCTACTGGCACGACAGTTGTGAGCTGCCGCATCAATTAGCTTGCCACGGGGCCATTTTTCCTGAGCGAAGACAAAAATGTGTGAGCCGGAGGCTAAAAAACTGTGAGCTAGCTCACACTCACTCAGCTTAAAGGGAACACAGACAGAGAGATAGTCTCTTACTTGGATCACCCCGTAAATTGCTAGCACTCCCCTTGAGAAAGTAGAAAAAGAAGGTCCTTTTCTTCCTGTCTCACAATACAAGAACTCGTGGGCATTCAGTGAAATTGCTGAGAAGAGTCGGGTTAGAACAGATAAAAGGAAGTACTTCTTCACCCAAAGGGTGATTAACATGTGGAATTCACTGCCACAGGAGGTGTGGTGGCGGCTAACAAGCATAGCCAGCTTCAAGAAGGGATTGGATAAAAATATGGAGCAGAGGTCCATCAGGGGCTATTAGCCACTGTGTTGTGTATGTGTATATATGTGTGTGCGTGCGTGTATATATATATATATATATATATATGCGTGGTGTGTGTGTGTGTATATATATATATACACACACACACACACATATTGGCCACTGTATGACACAGAGTGTTGGACTGGATGGGCCATTGGCCTGATCCAACATGGCTTCTCTTATGTTCTTATGTTGCTTCTGGGTAGCTCTAGGAATCACTGTGAATTCTATGGTCAGACCTTCCTGTCAGGAGACGAGGCTTTTTAAAATTCTTCTTTTTAAAGACTTCTGCCCAGTTTGATTCCCCTCTCGCCCCTTTTGGTCCCCTCACAGCTTTTGGAAAGTACCCTCACACTGACAAGGCGGTTTAAGCACTGCTCCACCACACAGTGACAATGGCGGCCATCGCCCCACTGGGCCCTCATGGAATTTTATTGCCCTTGGCCCCACCTTCTCAGTGACCCTTCACTCCCTGTCTTTAGGCCACGCCCACCCTGCCCACCATTGTGCCAGAGTCTCACTTCCTGTCTTTCCTCCCCCCCCCACAGGAAGCTGAAGCGAGTGGGTGTGGTCCCTGAGCTGGTGGCTGCCGCCGTGTCCTACTCAGGGACGGAGATCCCTCTGGCCTGGCTGAATCTGGAGCTCCCTGGAGTCCTGGAAGAGGTGGCTGAGACGGCCACTCAGCGAGGGGAGGAGGAGCTGGGGGGTGGACTGGGCGCCGTGACCTACCAGGAAGCCCAGACGGCCTGGATGGAGAGCCGGGGGACACGGACGAAGCCGTCAGCCGTTGCCTGGCTGCTCGCCGCAGCAAGGTCAGCCTGGGGCGGTGCTTGAGCGGGGGCTGGTGGGGGCGGGGAGATGGACGGTCCTCTTGTGGGAGACGGCAGCTAAAGACAGGCTTTGGAGGAAAAGCTTTTAAGGACAATGGGAGAAGGGTCTAAGGGACAGAGTCAGGGGCAGTGTGGGTCAGAGAGCTCCCGGAATTACAGCTGGTCTACAAACGACAGGGGTCAGTTCCCCTGGAGAAAAGGGCTGCTTTGGAGGGAGGGGTCTGTGACATACCCAAGGCTTTTTTTTTTGTAACAGGAACTTATTTGCATATTAGACCACACACCCCTGATGCAGCCAATTCCTCCAAGAGCTTACATGGCTCTTAGTGCAGAGTCTACCGCAGGGGTGGCCAAACTTACTTAATGTAAGAGCCGGAAGGAAGGAAGGAAGGAAGGGGGAGGGAGGCAGGAGGACGGAAGGAGAGGGAGGGAGGCAGAGGAAGAAAGGAAGGAAAGGGAGGAAGGAAGGAGAGGGAGGGAGGGAGGAGGAAGGAGAGGAAGGGAGGCAGGAGGAAGAAAGAAGGAAAGGGAGGAAGGAGAGGGAGGAAGGAAGGAAGGAGAGGGAGGGAGAAGGAAGGAAGATGGAGAGACAGGTGGAAAGAAAGCAACTTTAACTTAAAAAGCATTCTCTAAGTTGCTGGCTAACTTGGCTCGGAGAAGTGTTATAGAGACAAATGCCTTCTCCAATCCAGTCAACAGGGCAGTGGGGGCTTGGAGAGCCACACAATATGTGTGAAAGAGCCACATGTGGCTCCTGAGCCACAGTTTGGCCACTCCCGGCCTACTGTTTATTTTTATTTATTTATTTATTTAGAATTTATATCCCGCCCTTCCACAAGTGGCTCAGGGCGGCTTCCAACAATAAATCCGACACAAAAATTAAACAATATTTAAACATGTAAGGAATTAAACATTTAAAAACAGATAAAACCTTAAAAATTAATAAATATTCCAAATATATAAAAAGAAATCTGGCAAGTTGAAATCTGGCAAGTTGCTCCAGGAGGATTAGCTACATCGGGGTTGAGGCCTAAAGTGCAAAGGAGTTCCTGCTACAAAAAAAGCCCTGCTTATACCATGCGGAGGTCGCTCCCTTCCCCAAACCCTCCCATACTTCACCCCCAAATCTCCAGAAATCTCAATTGTGGAGTTGGCAACCCTGTGTCCTTATTCTGAGCATGCTGGTTCTCTCCCTTGTCTTCCAGTTTGGTGTGGTAGCTAAGTGTGCGGACTCTTATCTGGGGAGAATTGGGTTTGATTCCCCACTTTTCCACTTCCAGCTGCTGGAATGGCCTTGGGTCAGCCATAACTCTCTCGGAGCTGTCCTTGAAAGGGCCGCTTCTGGGAGAGCTCTCTCAGCCCCACCCACCTCACAGGGTGCCTGTTGTGGGGCAGGAAGGGAAGGGAGATTGTGAGCTGCTCTGAAACGCCGAGATTCAGTGAAGGGTGGGGTATAAATCCCATCTCATCTCCCTTTCCCCCCAAACAGGTCCGGGAGTTGAAAGCACTAGGTTTTGCGGAGCGGGGCCACGTCCTGCAGGCCCTCTACCAGAACAAAGGCGACTTGTGGCAAGCGCTGGTGCAGCTGCAGCGCCAGCGCCTGGAGCCCTTCCACCAGCGCATGTGGGAGAGTGAAGAGCCCCCGTTCGACTTCCACAGTCCTGACCGGCAGGTGAGAGGGAGACTTGGAATGTGGGGGCGGGGGAGGGACGCTGGCCATGTTGCTGCTTCTGTGGCTCTCACCCACTGCTCTCAGGGCCGGATTTAGGGAGGGGCAAGAGGGGGTGCCTGTCCCTAGTGCTGTCGGGGTGTGTGTGTGTGTGCCAAATTGGCCATCCCACCCATGCTTTTCTCCTCCCCAGGTCTGTGTGCACAGACCCCGGGAGGAGAAAGTGAGGGCATCCCACTGATGTTTGCACTGTCCTCAGAGCAAAGGCGGGCGCAAACGCTGCCCCCGCCCCTTTCTCCTCCCCCGGTCTCTGTGCCGAGGTTGGTGCAAACACCGCTCCCCCCCTTTCTACTCCTTGGGTCTGTGTGCTCAGATCCGGGGAGGAGTAAGCGAGGGCATTCCCGTGGCCTTTGCAAACACCGCTCCCCCCTTTCTCCTCATTGGGTCTGTGTGCACAGACCCAAAGAGGAGCAAGTGTGGGTGTCCCGCTGGTGAAAGCAAGAAGAAGAAGATGATATTGGATTTATATCCCGCCATCCACTCCGAAGAGTCTCAGAGCGGCTCACAATCTCCTTTACCCCCCCCCCCCCACACACAACAGACACCCTGTGAGGTAGATGAAGATATTGGATTTATATCCGCCCTCCACTCCGAAGAGTCTCAGAGTGGCTCACAATCTCCTTTCCCTTCCTCCCCCACAACAGACACCCTGTGAGATAGATGAAGATACTGGATTTATATCCCGCCTTCCACTCCGGAGAGTCTCAGAGCGGCTCACAATCTCCCTTCCCTTCCTCCCCCACAACAGACACCCTGTGAGGTAGATGAAGATATTGGATTTATATTCCGCCCTCCACTCCAGAGAGTCTCAGAGCGGCTCACAATCTCCTTTACCTTCCTCTCCCACAACAGACACCCTGTGAGGTGGGTGGGGCTGAGAGGGCTCTCACAGCAGCTGCCCTTTCAAGGACAACCTCTGCCAGAGCTGTGGCTGACCTAAGGCCATTCCAGCAGGTGCAAGTGGAGGAGTGGGGAATCAAACCCAGTTCTCCCAGATAAGAGAGCTCTGGCTGACCCAAGGCCATTCCAGCAGCTGGAAGTGGAGGAGTGGGGAATCAAACCCTGTTCTCCCAGATAAGAGTCCACACACTTAACCACTACACCAAACTGGCTCTCGAGGAGGAGAAAGCGAGAGCGTCCCACCTTCCTTGAAGCTGAGGATGCCATAAACACTGCCCCTCCTTCTCCTCCCTTGGTGCTTGGGGGGGGGGCAAAGTGGAAGGGCTTCAAGCCCCACTTGTGAACTTCCTGATGGCACTTGGGAGGGGGGGGGTTGGCCACTGTGTGACACAGAGTGTTGGACTGGATGGGCCATTGGCCTGATCCAACATGGCTTCTCTTATGTTCTTATGTGACACAGAGTGTTGGACTGGATAGGCCATTGGCCTGATCCAACATGGCTTCTCTTATGTTCTAATATGTGACACAGAGTGTTGGACTGGATGGGCCATTGGCCTGATCCAACATGGCTTCTCTTATGTTCTTATGTGACACAGAGTGTTGGACTGGATGGGCCACTGGCCTGATCCAACATGGCTTCTCTTATGTTCTTATGTGACACAGTATGTTGGACTGGATGGGCCACTGGCCTGATCCAACATGGCTTCTCTTATGTTCTTATGTGACACAGAGTGTTGGACTGGATGGGCCATTGGCCTGATCCAACATGGCTTCTCTTATGTGACACAGAGTGTTGCACTGGATGGGTCATGGGCCTGATCCAACATGGCTTCTCTTCTGTGACACAGAGTGTTGGACTGGATGGGCCATTGGCCTGATCCAACATGGCTTCTCTTATGTTCTTATGTTCCTGGGTCTGTGTGCACAGACCCAGGGGAGCAGAAAGTGACAGCGTCCTGGAGACGTTTGTGCTGCCCGCCCCCCCTTTTCCTTTGGGTCTGCACACAGACCGGTGAAAGAAAAAAGGGGCGGGCGCCTGGGGGGTGGGAGACTGGGGCTGCTTTGTGAGGGTGGGATGCCTTGCCTGGGGCGACAGGCACACCCCCACCACCATTTTTTGGGGGGCACCATTTTTAGGCCCCCCCCTCAAAAAATGGGTAGATCCGGCCCTGACTGTTCTGCTGCTTCCCTCCCTCCACTGCAAATAAAAAAACTGCTAAGAGACACCATAAATTTTAAACGACAAGACAGTGTAATGTCAAGGTCAGTGGTGTCCTGACAGAGCTTGCACATAGAACTTCAAATAGACAAGAAGTGTAGGAAGAAGAGATTAACGGAAGACAGTTCAAAAGCAGTCTTTCCAGTCAAATTCCAATCCAACCGAAGGCGGTTCAATAGCAATCGTTCCAATCACAATTTGATTGGACAGTCTGCTTTTGAACCGTTTTCTTGTGGGTTTTTTTGCTACATGCTCTTTTGTATTTGAAGTTCTATGTGCAAGCTTGGTCAGAACACCACTGACCTTTACATTACACTGTCTTGTTTAAAATTTATGGTGTCTCTTAGCAGTTTTTTTTTTATTTACACAGCTGTGCGCTAAGATCCTATTTTTATTTATTTATTTATAATGGTCGTAGACCAGCAAACAATTCATAAAAGTCCAATTCATAACCAATAAAAGGTGATACATAGATATACAATAATTATTATACACTAAAATATGATACCACCTAAAGTATACATACAATACGAATATAGACTTTAAGACACTGACACTGAAGATGTAAAATTAGTGTTAAAACCAAGGATGAACTAAAAACCCTGTCTAGACCTCTTTGTTTCTTCCTTTAATAAACAAATTATTTATTCGCTGCCTAAGCCGGCATTTAAAGCAGTAAGATCATACAAAATTAAAACTGATTATCCATAAAATCATACATAAAAAGGCATAAAATACTGTTATAAAAAACTACAAATATAACAAAACATGGCAGTTACAGCCAACAGATTGGCAAAGGTGTTTCGCCATTTCCTGACTGAATCATTAGAGTTTTCCTTATTCTTGTGGCAAGCCAGCCAAATTTTGCTAATTTGTATGTAACCTCAGGGTTCCTATCGCTAGGAAGATTCTTAAGGAGTTGCAATATTTGGCTACTGGTAAAAGGTACGGCCGTGGAAAATGGAAGTGCTTCTTGATGGTCATTATAAGCCTCACAGTCAAATGTGACATGTACTAGAGATTTGATACCATCATTGCAGCAGCAGGGACATCATCGTTCTTGGAACGGCACCTTTTTGTAAGATCCTGTCGTTTTTGCTTCCTTCCCTCCAGGCTCTTTTGCGGCGTCTCTTGGCCTCCCTGTGCTTGCCCAGCTGGGGCCGAGCTGAGCTGGTCGTCTCGCTGATGCTGGAGAAGCCGAGCGAAGGGGGCTGGGAGCTGGCTGACATCGTGGAGGCGGTGAAGGCCTCGCCCAGCCGGGACTTCATCAAGCGCCTTTTGAGCTGGGAGTGTGCTGTCTGTAGCTGGGCCCTGCCACGCAACAAGGTAACAGGCGGGGACCTCTACCAAGACCAGAATTGCTGGGCCCCTTCCACCAAGAAAAAAGCCAGTTCGGTGTGGTGATTAAGAGTGGCGGACTCTAATCCGGAGAACTGGGTTTGATTCCCCCACTCCGCCACTTGCAGCTGCTGGGTGACCTTGGGTCACTCACAAGCTTTCTCAGACCTGTTCTCTCAAGAGCAGTTCTCCCCGAGCTCTCTCAGCCCCACTTTCCTCACAAGTTGTCTGTGGCAGAGAGGGGAAGGGAAAGGAGATTGCAAGCTGCTCTGAGTCTCTTGAGCGAAGGTGGAGTATAAACCTCGCAGGGTGTCTGTTGTGGGGGGAGAAGATATAGGAGGTTGTAAGCCGCTCTGAGTCTCTGTCCTTGAAAGGGCAGCTGCTGTGAGAGCCCTCTCAGCCCCACCCACCTCACAGGGTGTCTGTTGTGGGGGGAGAAGATATAGGAGGTTGTAAGCCACTCTGAGTCTCTGTCCTTGAAAGGGCAGCTGCTGTGAGAGCCCTCTCAGCCCCACCCACCTCAAAGGGTGTCTGTTGTGGGGGGGAGAAGATAACGGAGATTGTAAGCCACTCTGAGTCTCTGTCCTTGAAAGGGCAGCTGCTGTGAGAGCCCTCTCAGCCCCACCCACCTCACAGGGTGTCTGTTGTGGGGGGGAGAAGATAACGGAGATTGTAAGCCACTCTGAGTCTCTGTCCTTGAAAGGGCAGCTGCTGTGAGAGCCCTCTCAGCCCCACCCACCTCACAGGGTGTCTGTTGTGGGGGGGAAAGATATAGGAGGATGTAAGCCCCTCTGAGTCTCTGTCCTTGAAAGGGCAGCTGCTGTGAGAGCCCTCTCAGCCCCATCCACCTCACAGAGTGTCTGTTGTGGGAGGAGAAGATATAGGAGATTGTAAGCCACTCTGATTCAGAGAGAAGGGCAGGGTATAAATCTGCAGTCTTCTTTTGTTTGTTTGTTTTTAGGTATTGTTTTTAAAAGCTGATTTTTTAAAAAAAAATCTCTTTTAATTATCCCCTGCCTTTTGGGTTCTTATTGGATGGAAAGGTAGTATTAATAAATAAAGTTCTTCATTAATAAATTAATAAATAAAAAGTATTAATTAATAATAAAACTATTTCTTAGGTTGGCTGGCTCTTTCTCCCTTTGATGGTCACTGTTTTTTTCTCCCCCCGGCAGATGCAGTCACTGACGTCGTGCGAATGTACCATCTGCCCCGAATGCTTCGCCCAGCACTTCACCATCGCTGTGAAAGAGAAGCACATCACGGACTTGGTGTGCCCGGCGTGCTCCGAGCCAGAGATCAGCGATGAACGGGAACTCCTCAGCTACTTCTCCACCCTCGACATCCAGGTGCCTGTCCAGCTTTACCCCTGGCCTGGCATTTCGGAAAGCTAGAAATCTTCATCCCAGATTCCTAAGTCCCATGCTAATGAACATAAGAGAAGCCATGTTGGATCAGGCCAATGGCCCATCCAGTCCAACACTCTGTGTCACACAATAGCCAAAAAAATTATATATATATATGTGCACACTGTGGCGAATAGCCACTGATGGACCTCGGCTCCATATTTTTATCCAATCCCCTCTTGAAGCTGCTTGTAGCTGCCACCACCTCCTGTGGCAGTGAATTCCACATGTTAATCACCCTTTGGATGAAGAAGGACTTCCTTTTATCCGTTTTAACCCAACTGCTCAGCAATTTCATGGAGTGCCCACGAGTTCTTGTATTGTGAGAAAGGGAGAAAAGTACTTCTTTCTCTACTTTCTCCATCCCATGCATCATCTTGTAAACCTCTATCATGTCACCCTGCAGTCGACGTTTCTCCAAGCTAAAGAGCCCCAAGCGTTTTAACCTTTCTTCATAGGGAAAGTGTTCTAACGCTTTAATCATTTTAGTTGCCCTTTTCTGCACTTTTTCCAATGCTGTAATATCCTTTTATAATATAATATGCCACTGTTGTGGTGGACTCAAGAGACCGAGTGAAAGGGAACCCTGTCTCCTGTTTTACAGACCTTTTGACATCCTTTTTCCTGAGATGAAATGAAAAGAAAAGAAGATTGTGGTCTGCAACAGTTTGGTGTAGTGGTTAAATGCATGGACTCTTATCTGGGAGAACGGGGTTTGATTCCCCACTCCTCCACTTGCAGCTACTGGAATAGCCTTGGGTCAGCCATAGCTCTCGCAGAGCTGTCCTTGATAGGGCAGCTTCTGGGAGAGCTCTCTCAGCCCCACCCACCTCACAGGGTGTCTGTGGTGGGGAGAGGGAAGGGGAAGGAGATTGTAAACCGCTCTGAGACTCTGAGTGAAGGGTGGGGTATAAATCCAATCTCTTCTTCTTCTTGGAGGAGAGAATTGTTCTCAGCAATTCCAGTTCTCATCGATATTGCCAGTGTAAGCTCAACCCCGTTCCTACGATGCTACCCCCCACCGCTCAGAGAACGCCAAGCAGAGAGAAATTTGGTGCCATTCTTACGTTACGTTGTTGGTTTTGGTTCTCTTTTGTGAACAACATCTCTCCGTAGTTTCTTTCTCCGCTTTCGTCTAGAGCTGGGATTCCTGATGTGGTGCCCCTGAAACCTTTTCTGGTGTACGCCAGGCTTTTTTAGAAAGGGGGCGGGGGCAGGTGGGGCGTTTGCCCCGTGAGGCTTCTGATTGGCTGTTGGGAATTTGGTTGGCTGTGCAATATTTTTTTTTTAAGTTGCTTTGGCAGCGTCCATCGCCATCGCAGCGCAAGGATCTTCACTGTGTGAAATTAAGCCATGGCAGCCATTTTTGTGGCTGGCTTTACCTCCTGTGGCGGCCATTTTGTGGCAGCCGTTTTTGTGGCTGCAGCCACCGGCCTGTCAGAATTGCTAACCTTCTCAAAGAGGCTGGGGACCCCTGATCTAGAGCGTTCCTTCCTTCATAAACCCATTGTCTGCTGTCCTACCTTCAGTGGAGTGACCAATTGTTCCCCTCCTTCTTTCTGTCAAAACCCCTGAAAGCTGAGAGCCGCCAGTTTCACACCCCGCTCCTGGTTTCTCCTTCTTTTTCCCAGCTGCGCAGCTGCCTAGACACTGAAACGTATGATCTCTTCCATAAGAAGCTGACCGAGAGGGTGTTGATGCGGGACCCCAAGTTTCAGTGGTGCACTCATGTGAGTAAGACCCTGAGGGGAGGGGCAGCGTTATACACCGTCAAGTTGTTTCCAACTTATGGCCAATATATCCCTCTAAGCTGTGGAGACTTGTGAGCAAGCATTCTACTTCGTGAGCTACTGGCATTAAAGCTGTGAGCTACTGAATAAATTAGGTTGTCCTGGGGCCATTTTTCCTGAGCTTAAACAAAAATGTGTGAGCTGGAGGCCAAAAAAACTGTGAGCTAGCTCACGCTAACTCAGCTTAGAGGGAACGTTGTTTATGGCCACTCTTATGCCCAAGCTAGCCTGGTCTCTCATCAGACCTCCAAATCTAAGGAGGGTTCTATAACAGAGATCGAAGGCGGTTAATTTTAGAGAAAATCTATTTAAGATGTTTCATAGGTGGTACGTCACCCCAGTTCAGTTAGCTAAAATATATCCAGGATTATCGCCAAATTGTTGGGAATGTGGTGAAAAAATTGGCACATTCTATCATTTATGGTGGACATGCAAAAGGGCAAAAAAATATTGGATCAAAGTCTTTGAATTCCTTCAAGGAATGCTGAAAACGGTAATTCAGTTGAAGCCTGAAACTGTACTCCTAAGTCTGATTAAGAAAGACGTGGTTAAGGAAGATGTTCATTTGATAATACACATTCTCACCGCTGCGAGAATGTTATATGCAAAATATTGGAGATTAGACAAAACTCCAAATATGGAAGAATTACTAGATAAGGTTTTACAAGCTGCAGAACCAGATATACTCACGGCAATAGTTAATGGGAAATCAATGAAACTGGCAAATCGAAGATGGGATAAATTATATGATTGGATATAAAATAGCGTCAAAGATGGGAAAGCAAGTAGAGGGTTAAAAGTTGTAAGAAATGACTAATAGAGGATGAATATAAGAAAAAAGGAATGGATGGATTGTAAGAATATTAAGCATTGTAGGAACTTAGGAAACAATCTACCTTTGCTCTCTGTTTTAATAATTTTGTGGATTTTGTATTTTATTGTTTTTGTTTATTTATTTGTAACTGGATTATGACACAGGAAACAATAACAGGATGTATGGCAGACAGATGTAATGTAAGGTATTTGAAGAATTTATAATCAATAAATTATTTTTTTTTCCTCAAAAAAAAAAAAAGAAAGAACAAAGAAAGAACAGAGATGCCGTTCTGATCTCCCTCTCCTCTCCTCTCTAGTGCTCCTTCGGATTCATCTACGAGTCTGAACAGCTGGAAGCGAAATGTCCACAGTGCCGCAAAAGCTTCTGCGTCCAGTGCAAGCGGCCAGTGAGTACAGAGCGGCAGGGGTGAGGGACGGTGGCTGAATTGTGGCACGGAGGGCTTGTGGCTGTGGTCGGAGGGGTTATGAGGGGGTTGGGGCTGGGGAAAACACATCGAACGGGGTGCTGTACACATATAGATGTGGGATGTGTCTTGGTGAGGATCATGTGGGTGAAGGGGTGGCGTGGAGATTTACCCCGACTATTATAGGATTTTTATTTTGTTCAGGTGTGAGAGAGAAAAGTTTGCGACTTCTGTAAAAAAAAAAAACCCAAAGAGGGGCCTGATCTGCTCTTACAGTCACCAGGAATCAGGTCTTGCGCCTTTCTGCTCAGTCTCAGCTTGAGTTCTCACCTGTGTTCACTCTACACTGACTTAGAATCATAGAACCATAGAGTTGGAAGGGGCCATACAGGTCATGTAGTCCAGCCCCCTGCTCAGTGCAGGATCAGCCCTAGAGCATCCCCAACAAGTGTTTGTCCAGTCGCTGCTTAAGGACTGCCGGTGACAGGGAGCTAACCCACTCCCTAGGTGGCACATAGGCTCTGACTTTACTTGATCAATTCTGGACGACGTGGCAGACAAAAAAACACTGAATGCTGTAGGTATGCTCTTGATTAAGACATAAGGCTCTAGAACAAGAGGTCTCAAGAATATCTCTAAGCCTTTGTCACTTCACTAAACTTCCTTGTGGTCCAGCATTGTTCTGTTCTTTTATTCTGTTCTGTATTGTGAGCCGATATGCGTACTTCGCTTTCTGACCTCTGAAGGAGATCAATTTAGGTCGAAACGCGTCAGGTCAAGTTGAGTGGCTCCCCATTGTGGTTTTAGGATTGTACATAGGATGGAGGCTTATGGTGGGCCCTTAAATGGTTTTAGCTTTCAGCAATAAATACATGTACGTTGCCTTATGATTTTTTTTTACACTTTGTTTTTGATGTTCGGCCCTTTAATTGCATAGTAACCTTTTAGGTTTCTTACTCCAGTTTTTGCGGTTAAGTTTCTTTCCCTTCTTTGTTTTTCTTTGATTCCACTGTTGGACGACTCTTACTGTAAAGTCTTCGTCCTCATATCCAGCTGGTTCCTTTCCATAATTTAAGCCCGTTATTGTGAGTCCTCTGCTCTGCTGCTCCTCTCTCAAAGACTTCTGTCCCCCCTCAACCTCTTCTCCAGACTGAACATTCCCAGCTCCCTCGGCCTTTCCTCATAAGGCTTGGTCTCCGGGCCTCTGATCATCCCGGTCGCTCTCCTTTGCACCCTCTTGCTTTTATATATCTATGCATACTGCTATGCCATGCTGGTTTGTGCAGTTATTAGATTTTAATCTCCCCATTCCCTCAAAGGGCTCAGGGAAACACATGGGATTTGCAGAGCCCCCCCCCCCGTTTCCTCTCAACAACCTTGTGAAGTTGATGAGGCTGAAGGGGGGGGGGGGATCGGCTCAAGGTTGTTGAGTGATTTCCATGAGTTGAGGAGAGATTCTCAACCTGAATCTCCATGGTCCAAATTCAGCGTAACGTAAAGGAAGCCATATTGGATCAGGCCAGTGGCCCATCCAGTCTGGGTCACACAGTGGCCAAAATATCCAGGTGCCATTAGGAGGTCCATCAGTGGGGCCAGGACACTAGAAGCCCTCCCACTGTTGCCCCCTCCAAGAACCCAGAATACAGAGCATCTCTGCCCCACCCAGAGAGTTCCATCTACAAGAACATAAGAGAAGCCATGTTGGATCAGGCCAATGGCCCATCCAGTCCAACACTCTGTGTCACACAGTGGCCAAAAAACCCAGGTGCCATCAGGAGGTCCATCAGTGGGGCCAGGACACTAGAAGCCCTCCCACTGTTGACCCCCCCAAGCACCAAGAATACAGAACATCACTGCGCCAAACATAAGAACATATGAGAAGCCACGTTGGATCAGGCCAATGGCCCATCCAGTCCAACACTCCGTGTCACACAGTGGCCAAAAAACGCAGGTGCCATCAGGAGATCCATCAGTGGGGCCAGGACACTAGAAGCCCTCCCACTGTTGTCCCCCCAAGCACCAAGAATACAGAGCATCACTTGCCCCAGACATAAGAACATAAGAGAAGCCATGTTAGATCAGGCCAATGGCCCATCCAGTCCAACACTCTGTGTCACATAAGAACATAAGAGAAGCCCTGTTGGATCAGGCCAGTGGCCCATCCAGTCCAACATTCTGTGTCACATAAGAACAGAAGAGAAGCCATGTTGGATCAGGCCAATGGCCCATCCAGTCCAACATTCTGTGTCACATAAGAACATAAGAGAAGCCATGTTGGATCAGGCCAATGGCCCATCCAGTCCAACACTCTGTGTCACACAGTGGCCAGAAAACCCCTATCCCATACTGGGTCTCCGTAATTAGAGTTGCCATCCTCCAGGTGACGGCTGGTGATCGCCTGGATTTATAATTGCTCCTTATGAGAGCCAGTGTGGTGTGGTGGTTAAATGTGTGGACCGTTATCTGGGAGAACTGGGTTTAATTCCCCACTCCTTCACATGCACCCGTTGATGTGCCCTTGAGTCATTCGCAAGTACTCACAGAACTGTTCCTCTCAAGAACAGTTTCTGTCAGAGCTCTCTCAGCTACACCTACCTCGCAGGATGGGGAGGGGAAGGGAAAGGAGATTGTAAACTGCTCTGAGACTCCTTCGAGTAGTGAAGGACGGAGTATAAATTCAGTCTTCTCCTCCGCCTCCTCTTCTTCCTCCTCCTACCACAGACATCACTTGTCTAGGAAAAAATGACTTCTCTGGAGAGTGGACTCTATATTAGACCTGGCTGAGGTCTTGCCCCTCCCTAAACTCTAGATTCAACCCTCAAATCTGCAGGAATTCCCCAACCGAGAGCTGGGAATGCCAATTGCTAGTTTATGTAACCTGAAATGGTTTTTTTAGACCTCTCGAGGAAGTTTTTCAGTTATCTCATTGTTTAATTCATTCCCAAGTGAGTGTTTTCACTTTCAGTTTAAGGCTACTTGGAAAGTGCCCTCATAAAACAACTTTTGGCCCAGTATCCCGCCTTAAATCCCAACAGAAAAGACAGAATGGAATTTAATACAGCTCTCACAGAGCCACTACAGATGGTCCAAAGAGATCTTTGATGGGAAAAAAAATCAATCAAATACAAATGGATGCTAGAAAATGAAAAGATTAAAAGGGAGCTGTTTATCTCTTTGTGCTGGGAAACTGAACATCATTATCTCCTCGGTGGAAGATAAAATTGACAAGTCACTGGGGCAACACAGCTGCAAAGGAAAATGGAAGAACGGTAAAACAAGCTTATCGGTTTGGAGGGACATTTGTGTAGGTAGTAATCTTCATTTGTTTTTAGAGAAGAGGCAGACTCAGTGTTGTAAATTTTAGCATCTCTTCAGGAAGCCTCTTAATCCTTTGTTGCCTGAACAATAATTCAGAAATCAGACAGGTTTCTAGTGCTAAGAGTTCTAGTGTCTATACAGAGAGCCTTAATCCTGCAGTTTCAGGCACAGCGAAAGAACAATTGTTGAAGAGAGCTCATGATCTAGCACTGTTTCGTTGGAGCCCGGCTTTAGGAAGACTGTTGTAATCTGAGGCACGGCTAAAGAATGTAGTGGTCTAGGGTTGCCAAACTCCAGGTGGGGCCTGGCTGTCTCCTGGTATTACATCAGGTCTCCGTATCTTGGGGGGAAACGGTAGCTTCGGCAGATGGAGTCTGTGGCATTATACCCCACCAAGGTACCTTCCTAGACTCTACCTGCCTAAAATCTCCAGGTGGTTCCCAACCCTAGTGAGGGGAGAGCTTTCCCCAAAGTTGAAGTTCATTTGGCGACCATAGTGAGGGGAGAGCTTTCCCCAAAGTTGAAGTTCATTTGGCGACCTTAGTGAGGGGAGAGCTTTCCCCAAAGTTGAAGTTCACCTGTGACAAATTTAAACTTCTTTCTAAAGATCACCCGCCACCTGAGTTACCACCGGGGGTAAAATGTCACTTCCTGGAGGAGCTGAGACTTATATTTTTAGCTCCCCGCATCTGAGACATTGAGTCTCTTGCCAGTGGTATATTTATGTCCTCTTATTCCTTTAGAAAAGAAATGTCCTGCTTTTGGAAAGGGCCTTTATTTTTAAAATTTATTTATTTCATACCTTGCCTTTCTCCCCTGTGGGAATGTAAAGGAACTTATCTGGTTCTCCTCTCCTCCATTTTATACTCACAGCAATCCTGTGAAGTAGGTTTTCAAACTGACGTTATGGATGCCATTGTATAATGTGTAATGGTACTGCAGAATTCAGCAGGCAAATGAACCTATAGTCTGGGGCCACAGGGGAAGAAGCCCACCAAGAAGTCTGTTGTTATATGGCACTGCTAAGAAGAAGAGGATGATGATACTGGATTTATATCCCACCCTCCACTCCGAAGAGTCTCAGAGCGGCTCACAATCTCCTTTCCCTTCCTCCCCCACAACAGACACCCTGTGAGGTAGATGATATTGGATTTATATCTCGCCCTCCACTCCAGAGAGTCTCAGAGCGGCTCACAATCTCCTTTCCCTTCCTCCCCCACAACAGACACCCTGTGAGGTAGATGAAGATATTGGATTTATATCCCGCCCTCCACTCCGGAGAGTCTCAGAGTGGCTCACAATCTCCTTTCCCTCCCCCCCCCCCACAACAGACACCCTGTGAGGTAGATGAAGATATTGGATTTATATCCCACTCTCCACTCCGAAGAGTCTCAGAGCGGCTTACAATCTCCTTTACCTTCCTCCCCCACAACAGACACCCTGTGAGGTAGATGAAGATACTGGATTTATATCCCGCCCTCCACTCCGAAGAGTCTCAGAGCGGCTCACAATCTCCTTTACCTTCCTCCCCCACAACAGACACCCGGTGAGGTAGATGAAGATATTGGATTTATATCCCACCCTCCACTCTGGAAAGTCTCAGAGCGGCTCACAATCTCCTTTACCTTCCTCCCCCACAACAGACACCCTGTGAGGTAGATGAAGATATTGGATTTATATCCCGCCCTCCACTCTGGAGAGTCTCAGAGTGGCTCACAATCTCCTTTACCTTCCTCCCCCACAACAGAC
This sequence comes from Heteronotia binoei, assembly GCF_032191835.1. Classification (NCBI taxonomy): domain Eukaryota; kingdom Metazoa; phylum Chordata; class Lepidosauria; order Squamata; family Gekkonidae; genus Heteronotia; species Heteronotia binoei. The sequence continues at coordinate 6,183,789 of NC_083237.1, read as the reverse complement.
ACCCTGTGAGGTAGATGAAGATATTGGATTTATATCCCACCCTCCACTCCGAAGAGTCTCAGAGCGGCTCACAATCTCCTTTACCTTCCTCCCCCACAACAGACACCCTGTGAGGTAAATGAAGATATTGGATTTATATCCCACTCTCCACTCCGAAGAGTCTCAGAGCGGCTTACAATCTCCTTTACCTTCCTCCCCCACAACAGACACCCTGTAAGGTAGATGAAGATATTGGATTTATATCCCACCCTCCACTCCGAAGAGTCTCAGAGCGGCTCACAATCTCCTTTACCTCCCCCCCGCCCCACAACAGACACCCTGTTAGGTTGATGAAGATATTGGATTTATATCCCGTTCTCCACTCCGAAGAGTCTCAGAGCAGCTCACAATCTCCTTTACCTTCCTCCCCCACAACAGACACCCTGTGAGGTGGGTGGGGCTGTAAAGGGCTCTCACAGCAGCAGCCCTTTCAAGGCGCCGGCGCTGGTCCCGGGAGGCCCTCCAGAGACTCTGGATGGCCTCTGGCGACCAGCGCCGACCAGCGGAGGCCGCGGAGAGGCCGCGGAGGCGCCGGCGCTGGTCCCGGGAGGCCCTCCAGAGACTCTTCTCATAATCTGCCTAAATTCACAGAATCAGCATTAATTTTGGATGGCCCTCTAGCCCAGGGGTGTCAAACATCTGACCTGGGGGCCAAATCAGGCCCTCGGAGGGCTCCTATCAGGCCCTTCAAGCAACTGGCTGTCATCTGCTTCCTTCTCCCTCTCTCTTGCTCCCTTCTGTATAACAGCTTGCTTTGCAAGGCTCTCAATTGCATAGGAACTACAGAGCAAAACATCTATTTTCTCCATTGGCTGAGGCTCCTCCCTTGAGGTGGAAGGGGGAGGAATAGCTTGCTTTGCCAGGATCCCTCAATCGCGCAGCAGAGATACTGAGCGAAGCCTCTCTTCCTTCTACTGACTGAGGCTCTAACCCCCTCCCCGGTTCCCTGGGGAAGGAAGGAAAGAGCCAGAGCTTCCTTTGCCTAGTTCCCTGGATACCACAGGAGAAATACAAAGAAAGCACCTTTAAGACCAACAAGTGCTAATGTTTTTAGCATGTTGTAAGTTTTTTAGGAAATATATTTAATTGTGTTTGTGTCCTTTATAAAGTTTGTATCTCTGCTACCTAATCTTAAATAGGAACACACACGGCCCAGCCTGACATGGCCTGGCCCAACACGGTCTCGTTTATGTCAGATTCGGCCCTCATAACAAAATGAATTTGACACCCCTAATCTAGCCTCTGCTGAAAAAGAAGGAGAGCCCACTACCTCCTGAGGAAGCCTGTTCCACTGAGGAACTGCTCTCCTTCTCAGCTTAACTTACCTCACAAGGTTGTTGTGTGGAGAAAATGGCGAAAGAGAAGCCATCTATGCAGCCCTGGACTCCCTGAGTGAAAGGTGAGATTAAAAAAAATCTGCTGGACAGTTCATGACACGGTGATATATGACAGGGGTGGCCAACGGTAGCTCTCCAGATGCTTTTTGCCTACAACTCCCATCAGCCCCAGCCAGCATGGCCAATGGCCAGGGCTGATGGGAGTTGTAGGCAAAAAACATCTGGAGAGCTACCGTTGGCCACCCCGATATATGAAAAACTTGATTTCTGTGATACGCAAACTATACATCAAGCATTGGGAGAGAATAACAAACCATGTCACGCTAAGCGAATTTTCCTACTGATCTGTCTGAGGTAATCAGATTCCGGCTTGCCGTCTGAACCAGCGGTGACATCAGCTTTTGAATCTGGTTCCGGATCGATGTCTTGAGCGTGTAGAACTCCCCTGAGCAATGACATCATCGCAGCTTTCTGGAAGAAGCGGTTTTGCCTAATGGATCGGCGGGCATCTGCTGTGCCAATCCATAATCGTCTTTTCCCACTCCTTGTTCAGGATTATTTTGCTCAAGTCTTGTCTGTCTTATGTCAGTGTTTATTCACAGAGTCTAAATGGGTGGCCCTACCCCCCCCTTTTTTAAAAAAAACCTTGAAAATATAATTGGCTGTTTTCAGTGGGGAGCAAAACCAGGTTGGAGAAGGACTTTAGTCTGTTTTAAAATCCCACCTTTTGAGAAGTCTTAAGGCTAGCCCCGGCCTGCATAACCCAATCTCATCAGATCTCGGCAGCTAAGCAGGGTCGACTGTGGCTAGTACTTGGATTGGAAGACTGCCCTTGAAATACCCAGTCGGGAGGCAAGAGCAGGATTTATTCAACCACTTCTCTGAATATTCTCCAGGCCCGCAGTAGGGGTCAGTCACCAGAGGTTGACATGACTCCCAGAAGTACACAAACACACACACACACACAAATGCAAAAAAGAAGTCAGAACCCTATGGTTCCCCAGGGCAATTAACTTTAAAAATTAAAGTACAGACATTCTCACATCGAAATGCTCATTAGAAATACTCCCTAGTAGATAGCTGGTAGCCTTGAAAGGCAGATAGAGCTCGGGGGCCCACACACTTTCGTTTCGTTAGCGACATGCAGGTGGTTCATTGTAGTATGGAACAGTAAGGCAATAAAACACGGCAGGAGGTCTTGACAGTTGTACCTGACTGATCAAGCCGTTGTTTAATTTTAAAAGTAAGTTTTATAAACTTTGTTTCAATTCCAGTCAATATATGAATTTATTCTGCAGCCAACGGTTCACTCTAAAGCCATGCAGCAGGAAAGCTGACTCAATCGCCTACTCCTTCTCCTGGGGTTGCATTCAAGTCAAAATCAAAGGCCCAAAGCTTAAGCGTTCTCTGCGTTGCTGGCACTTGCAATTCAGAGGAGAGCCAGTTTGGGGTAGTGGTTAAGTGTGCGGACTCTTATCTGGGAGAACTGGGTTTGATTCCCCGCTCCTCCACTTGCAGCTGCTGGATTGGCCTTGGGTCAGCCATAGCTCTTGCTAAGTGGTTAAGTGCACGGACTCTTATCTGGGAGAACCGGGTTTGATTCCCCACTCTTCCGTTTGCACCTGCTAGCATGGCTTTGGGTCAGCCGTAGCTCTGGCAGAGGTTGTCCTTGAAAGGGCAGCTGCTGTGAGAGCCCTCTCCAGCCCCACCCACCTCACAGGGTGTCTGTTGTGGGGGAGGAAGGTAAAGGAGATTGTGAGCCGCTCTGAGACTCTTCGGAGTGGAGGGCGGGATATAAATCCAATATCTTCATCTACCTCACAGGGTGTCTGTTGTGGGGGAGGAAGGTAAAGGAGATTGTGAGCCGCTCTGAGACTCTTCGGAGTGGAGGGCGGGATATAAATCCAATATCTTCATCTACCTCACAGGGTGTCTCTTGTGGGGGGGGGGAAGGTAAAGGAGATTGTGAGCTCCTCTGAGACTCTTCGGAGTGGAGGGCGGGATATAAATCCAATATCTACCTCACAGGGTGTCTGTTGTGGGGGAGGAAGGGAAAGGAGATTGTGAGCCGCTCTGAGACTCTCCGGAATGGAGGGCGGGATATAAATCCAATATCTTCATCTACCTCACAGGGTGTCTGTTGTGGGGGGGGAAGGTAAAGGAGATTGTGAGCTCCTCTGAGACTCTTTGGAGTGGAGGGCGGGATATAAATCCAATATCTTCATCTACCTCACAGGGTGTCTGTTGTGGGGGAGGAAGGGAAGGTGATTGTGAGCCGCTCTGAGACTCTTCGGAGTGGAGGGCGGGATATAAATCCAATATCTTCATCTACCTCACAGGGTGTCTGTTGTGGGGGAGGAAGGTAAAGGAGATTGTGAGCCGCTCTGAGACTCTCCGGAGTGGAGGGTGGGATATAAATCCAGTATCTTCATCTACCTCACAGGGTGTCTGTTGTGGGGGAGGAAGGGAAAGGAGATTGTGAGCCGCTCTGAGACTCTTCGGAGTGGAGGGTGGGATATAAATCCAGTATCTTCATCTACCTCACAGGGTGTCTGTTGTGGGGGAGGAAGGGAAAGGAGATTGTGAGCCACTCTGAGACTCTCCGGAGTGGAGGGCGGGGGATAAATCCAATATCTTCATCTACCTCACAGGGTGTCTGTTGTGGGGGAGGAAGGTAAAGGAGATTGTGAGCCGCTCTGAGACTCTCCGGAATGGAGGGCTGGATATAAATCCAATATCATCATCATCTTCTTCAGAGGACAGCAGATCCTAGATCAGGCCTTCAGTCCATCAGGATCTCAGTTATCTCCTTTCTTTCAGAGCCTTCGTTCAGTCGCAGCTTTTGGCCCAGCAAACTCAGGTGATGGCCCCATCCGATCAGAACGCATTCTTCAGAGAAGCTACTAGAAAATGACCTCACCCCCCCCTCCCCCGACTCTCCTTCCCCCTCCACAGGCTCCCGTGAGAAGCAGATCACACCATCTTTATCTCTGGCCTTGAAGATGATAAGGTCAGGAGACCAATTAGGAACACCTGCAAGATGGACTGTCTCATCTCTGATCACATTAATTCTTGAGGGGGAGGCCGGGGGGGGGGGGGGAGCTTTGCCTCACGCCACCCTTTCTCTGAAAAGCTCAGAATAGCGTCCTTGTATTTCATTCATTTTAATTGGTGTGTTTTACATCCCGCCTGCCCTCCGACTACATGGCGTTTCCTCCCCACAACAGCCCGGTGATGTAGGATGGGTTGTAGGCAGTGTTTTCTCTAAGCTGCAGAGTCTTGTGAGCAAAAATTGTACTTCTGTGAGCTACTGGCATTGCAGTTGTGAGATACTGGCAGTTTGGTGTAAAGTTGTGAGTTAGAGCCAGTTTCGTGTGGAGAGTCAGTTTGGTGTCGTGGTTAAGTGCGTGGACTCTTATCTGGGAGAACCGGGTTTGATTCCCCACTCCTCCACTTGCACCTGCTAGCATGGCCTTGGGTCAGCCATAGCTCTTGCTAAGTGGTTAAGTGTGTAGATTCTTATCTGGGAGAACCGGGTTTGATTCCCCACTCCTCCACTTGCACCTGCTAGCATGGCCTTGGGTCAGCCATAGCTCTTGCTAAATGGTTAAGTGTGTAGATTCTTATCTGGGAGAACTGGGTTTGATTCCCCACTCTTCCACTTTCTTTGTTCAGGCTCTGCTTCTTGGAGATACTGGAAATATGTGATAGAAAAGAGCCAGAGTCCCGCAGCACCTTAAAGACTAACAAAATTTTTGGCAGGGTTGAAGCTTTCGTGAGAGCCAGTTGGGTATAGTGGTTAAGCGCGTGGACCACAATCTGGGAGAATCGGGTTTGATTCCCTCACTCCTCCTCCTCCTCCACGGCAGTCACAGTTCTCACAGAGCTGTTCTCTCAAGAGCAGCTCTCGCAAAGCTCTCTCAGCCCTGTCTGCCTCACAGGGTGTCTGTTGAAGGGAGAGGAAGGGAAGGAGATCGTAAGCCACTCTGAGACGCCGAGTGAAAGGTGGGGTATTCATGCAGTCTCCTCCTCTTCTTCTTCTGGCTGGAACAGTGGCTCTCCAGATGTTTTTTTGCCTACAACTCCCCATCAGCCCCAGCCAGCATGGCCAATGGCTGGGGCTGACGGGAGTTGTAGGCCAAAAAAACATCTGGAGAGCCACTGTTCCCTACCCCTGGTCTAAGACTCACGAATGCTGGAACGTTAATGAGCTGGTTGTTGGTTTCTGCAAGGAAGCTAAGCAAAGAATTCATCTCACGCTAGGTGCAGTTTGTTACTCTTTCACCCCGTGTCGTCATTCGTCACATTTCTGTCCCACCCATCATCATCTAAGCAGCTTTCTGTTATATCTGTGGTGCTTCCTTCCTGTGCAGTAGGCTAGAGTGCAAAGTGTGTCAACAGCCCAAGGGCACTTCGTGGCCAGCGAGCATTTGAACCCAAGTCCAGCCCTCTAACCACCTCGTTGCATCGGCTCTCAGTCCCCTGGGAACTGGGTCGTGTTCTGCCCCTCTAGGCCCTGATGAGGTGCAGTGCCCTTGGGGTTCATGGGGCGACCTTAAGCGGTTGCAAAAGGGATTCTGCCGGCTTGAAAATATGGGACGTTGCCCAGTGTTGATGTCTGTCCCGGCAGAAAGCCTGGAACCGGCATCCCTGCTGAGTGGTGTTTATACAAAAGAGTTCTTTATTCCAGCTGTGCGGCGTTTGGGAGGCCGCTCTGGAGTGCTTTGATGGCGGCACAGTTGCCCCAAAACAACAGCCAGTGGGCATCCATCGCAGCAGTTTCTCTCTCTCTTTCTGTCTCTCTCTCTCACTGTCTCTCTCTCTTTCTGTCTCTCTGTCTCTCACTGTCTCTCTTTCTGACTCTCTCTCTTTCTGTCTCTCTGTCTCTCTCTCTCACTGTCTCTCTTTCTTTCTGTCTCTCTCTTTCTGTTTCTCTCTCTTTCTGTCTCTCTCTCACTGTCTCTCTCTCTTTCTGTTTCTCTCTCTCTTTCTGTCTCTCTCTGTCTCTCTCTCTCTCTCTGTCTCTCTCTCTCACTGTCTCTCTCTCTCTTTCTGTTTCTCTCTCTCACTGTCTCTCTCTCTCACTGTCTCTCTCTCTTTCTGTTTCTCTCTCTCTTTCTGTCTCTCTCTGTCTCTCTCTCTCTCTGTCTCTCTCTCTCACTGTCTCTCTCTCTTTCTGTTTCTCTCTCTCACTGTCTCTCTCTCTTTCTGTCTCTCTCTCTCACTGTCTCTTTCTTTTTCTGTCTCTGTCTGTCTGTCTGTCTGTCTCTCTCTCTCTCTCTCTCTCTCTCTCACCGTCTCGCTCTCTTTCTGTCTCTCTGTGTCTCTCTCTCACTGTCTCTCTTTCTGTCTCTCTCTTTCTGTCTCTGTCTGTCTCTCTCTCACTGTCTCTCTCTCTTTCTGTCTCTCTCTCTCTGTGTCTCTCTCTGTCTCTCTCTCACTGTCTCTCTCTCTCTTTCGGTCTCTCTCTCTGTGTGACTCTCTCTCTCTCTCTCTCTCTCTGTGTCTCTCCCCTCCCCCAGTCAACTCCTCCCTTCCCTTCCCTTCCCTTTTTTCTTTTCTCATTCTTTTTGTTGTTTTCAACTTACTGTCCTATTTACCAGTTCAGGCCGGATTGCTAATTTGCAGAGATCAAAAAACCCACAATGAGGTCACGTTAGATAAGACTGAAGAGCTTCTTTTGCATCGCGAATGGCGCCGTCCCAAGCGGAGTTATGCCCTTCTGAGTCGATTGGGCTTAGAGGGGCGGAACTCTGTTTAGGATGACACTGCAAAAGTCTTAGGCTGTGATGCTCAGAATACTTTCCTGTGAGTAAGCCCCACTGAATTAAATGGGACTTGCTTCTGAGTAGCCCTGCTTGGACTTGAACATATATGAAGCTCCCTTCTACTGAATCACACCCTTGGTCCATCAAAGTCAGTCTTGTCTACTCAGACTGACAGAGGCTTTCTAGGGTCTCAAGCGGAGGTTTTTCGCGCCTATTTGCCTGGACCCTTTTTGATTGGAGATCCCAGGGATTAAACCTGGGACCTTCTGCTCACCAAGCAGATGCTCTACCACTGAGCCACCATCCTTCCTTGACCAGCAGTGACTCTCCAGGGTCTCAAGCCGACGTTTTCCACGCCTCTTTGCCTGGACCCTCTTTAGTTGGAGATGCCGGGGATTGAACCTGGGACCTTCTGCTTACCGAGCAGATGCTCTACCACTCAGCCACCGCCCAAGACTTGCTCCCTTTGTACATCCGCTTTCCCAAGTGCCAGCTTTTTGCTTTCTTACTTTTTTGTTACCTCTTACTTCTTACTGTTTTTTAAATTTCTGTCTCCCATTCGCTCTGTTTTATCAGCGGGAAAATTCAGTGCACCGTTTAATGAACAAAAATTATATTGGCTGTGGCTTGGCGGAAAAGTCTCTGCTTGCCATCGGAAGGTCCCACAAGTCTAGTCCCCGGCAGCATCTCCAGCTAAAAGCCCCAGGTTGGACGTGATGGGAAAGACCTTTCTCTGCCTGTGTCCATGGAGAGCTGCGGCCAGTCTGAGTAGACAGTAGGAACATAAGAGAAGCCATGTTGGATCAGGCCAAAGGCCCATCCAGTCCCACACTCTGTGTCACATAAGAACAGAAGAGAAGCCATGTTGGATCAGGCCAAAGGCCCATCCAGTCCAACACTCTGTGTCACATAAGAACATAAGAGAAGCCATGTTGGATCAGGCCAGTGGCCCATCCAGTCCAACACTCTGTGTCACATAAGAACCTAAGAGACGCCATGTTGAATCAGGCCAATGGCCCATCCAGTCCAACACTCTTGTGTCACATAAGAACATAAGAGAAACCATGTTGGATCAGGCCAATGGCCCATCCAGTCCAACACTCTGTGTCACATAAGAACCTAAGAGAAGCCATGTTGGATCAGGCCAATGGCCCATCCAGTCCAACACTCTGTGTCACATAAGAACCTAAGAGAAGCCATGTTGGATCAGGCCAATGGCCCATCCAGTCCAACACTCTTATGTCACATAAGAACATAAGAGAAGCCATGTAGGATCAGGCCAGTGGCCCATCCAGTCCAGCACTCTGTGTCACATAAGAACATAAGAGAAGCCATGTAGGATCAGGCCAGTGGCCAATCCAGTCCAACACTCTGTGTCACATAAGAACATAAGAGAAGCCATGTTGGATCAGGCCAGTGGCCCATCCAGTCCAGCACTCTGTGTCACATAAGAACATAAGAGAAGCCATGTAGGATCAGGCCAGTGGCCAATCCAGTCCAACACTCTGTGTCACATAAGAACATAAGAGAAGCCATGTTGGATCAGGCCAGTGGCCAATCCAGTCCAGCACTCTGTGTCACATAAGAACATAAGAGAAGCCATGTAGGATCAGGCCAGTGGCCAATCCAGTCCAACACTCTGTGTCACATAAGAACATAAGAGAAGCCATGTTGGATCAGGCCAGTGGCCAATCCAGTCCAACACTCTGTGTCACATAAGAACATAAGAGAAGCCATGTTGGATCAGGCCAGTGGCCCATCCAGTCCAGCACTCTGTGTCACATAAGAACATAAGAGAAGCCATGTTGGATCAGGCCAGTGGCCCATCCAGTCCAACACTCTGTGTCACATAAGAACCTAAGAGACGCCATGTTGAATCAGGCCAATGGCCCATCCAGTCCAACACTCTTGTGTCACATAAGAACATAAGAGAAGCCATGTTGGATCAGGCCAAAGGCCCATCCAGTCCAACACTCTGTGTCACATAAGAACATAAGAGAAGCCATGTTGGATCAGGCCAGTGGCCCATCCAGTCCAACACTCTGTGTCACACACTCTGTGACACAGAGTGCTGGACTGGATGGGCCACTGGCCTGATCCTACATGGCTTCTCTTATGTTCTTATGCTCCTGCGTACACCTACCAAACGCTTTCATTCTACAGCACCTCTTCCTTCTGCTGTTGAGGGAAGCCGAGCGGGGGGGACTCATGGACTCCTCCGGACTTCTGTTCTCTCTCTCTTTCTCTCTCTTTGGCCAGTGGGAGCTGCAGCACCAAGGCCTGTCTTGCGAAGGGTTCCAGGAGTGGAAGCGGACCAACGACCCCGAATACCAAGCCCAGGGCTTGGCTGCGTACCTGCAAGAGAACGGGATCGGTGAGATCTGTTTCCGGGTGCAGGGGGTGGGGGAGGAGCTGTCTTCTCCCTTTTTTATATCTTCACCATACCCCTGTGAGGTAAATGAGGCTGACAGAGCGTGACTGGCCAAAGGTCACCCAGCAAGATTCCACGGCAGAGTGGGGATTCAAACTTGGGTCTCTTGGATCTACTCCAACTACTTAAGATCAGAGGGAACACCCTCTCTTTCTCTGCAGCCCTGGGACAACTCAGGGGTCCTCCTCCCTTAGTGCTTTGGGGGTGTAATGGCAACTGGCGGGGTGGCGGGGGGTGTCCCCTGCCTTCCTAACCTTCTCTCTTGTTCTCCGACCAGCCTGTCCCAACTGCAAATTCTCGTACGCCCTGGCCCGGGGAGGCTGCATGCACTTCCATTGCACCCAGTGCCGGCACCATTTCTGCAGCGGCTGCTACAGCGTCTTCCACGCCAAGAACGTAAGGACTGGGGGAGGGGAGGGGAGGGTTCGGGGAGTGAGCAGGCAGGGGTACAAACCAAACACAGGGCCAGCATAGTTTGGCATTTGAACATTCTTACCCACTTAAGAACATGAAAGAAGCCGCGTTGGATCAGGCCAATGGCCCATCCAGTCCAACACTCTGTGTCACATAAGAACATAAAAGAAGCCATCTTGGATCAGGCCAATGGCCCATCCAGTCCAACACTCTGTGTCGCATAAGAACATAAGAGAAGCCATGTTGGATCACGCAAAGACCCATCCAGTCCAGCACTCTGTGTCACATAAGGGAAACCATGTTGGATCAGGCCAATGGCCCATCCAGTCCAGCACTCTGTGTCACATAAGGACATAAGAGAAACCATGTTGGATCAGGCCAAAGGCCCATCCAGTCCAACACTCTGTGTCACATAAGAACATAAGAGAAACCATGTTGGATCAGGCCAAAGGCCCATCCAGTCCAACTCTCTGTGTCACATAAGAACATAAGAGAAGCCATGTTGGATCAGGCCAATGGCCCATCCAGCCCAACACTCTGTGTCACATAAGACCATAAGAAAAGCCATGTTGGATCAGGCCAAAGGCCCATCCAGTCCAACACTCTGTGTCACATAAGAACATAAAAGAAGCCATGTTGGATCAGGCAAAGCCCCATCCAGTCCAGCACTCTGTGTCACATAAGAACATAAGAGAAGCCATGTTGGATCAGGCCAAAGGCCCATCCATTCCAACACTCTGTGTCACATAAGAACGTAAGAGAAGCCATGTTGGATCAGGCCAATGGCCCATCCATTCCAACACTCTGTGTCACATAAGAACGTAAGAGAAGCCATGTTGGATCAGGCCAAAGGCCCATCCATTCCAACACTCTGTGTCACATAAGAACGTAAGAGAAGCCATGTTGGATCAGGCCAATGGCCCATCCAGTCCAACACTCCATGTCACATAAGAACATAAGAGAAGCCATGTTGGAGCAGGCCAATGGCGCATCCAGTCCAACTCTCTGTGTCACACAGTTGCCAATATATGTGTATGTGTATATACACACACACACACATATACATACATACATATACACACATATATATACACACACATACATATAGGACTTTGTAAATTGGCTTATGCTGGAACGCGGTAACAAGCCTTATGATCATGCGACGGTTCTCCGGGCGGATGAAAGAGGCGGTGTGGCCTCACCCCCAGCCGCTTCCCCTGCAAGAAGAGACGGCCTTCGGAACGAGGCTGCTCTCCTCCGAGCCCTGCTAGGAAGCCGAGATTGGAGGAGAGCACACACTGGCATGCTGCCCCACCACACTCAGCTTCCTGGGTCCCAGACCAGGGAAGCTGAGAGCGGCAGGGTGTACGGAAGGGGCACACCGGGCAGCCACCTGCCTCGCCTACTCCCACATACTGGCCACGGTCCTTTGTTACACCACAGTGAAGTCCATAGTTGGGAATTCGCAGAGCCATATTAGACGAAGATGATATTGGATTTATACCCCACCCTTCACTCTGAATCTCAGAGTATCTTACAATCTCCTTTCCCTTCCTCCCCCACAACAGACACCCCATGAGGTGGGTGGGGCTGAGAGAGCTCAGACGAAAACTGCCCTTTGAAGGACAACTCTTGTGAGAGCTATGGCTGACCTAAGGCCATTCCTATCCTCCATCTTCCCCCAGAAATGCCCGCTCCCTGGCTGCTCGATCAAGCGGGCCCTCCACGCCCACCACCCTCGCGACTGCCTCTTCTACCTGCGGGACTGGGAGGTCGTTCGCCTGCAGCGACTCTTGCAGGTGAGTCTTGGCCGAGGGCCGACGGGGAGGGGAATGGTCGTGTTTTAGGGGTGGGGGGGTGTGAGAAGAGAAGCCAGAGGGAAGCCACCCCTCCCACCGAGGAGGGAGGGTGGTGGCTACAGGGTGTCAGAAGTGACCGTCTGAACTTCATTCTCGATGCCTCCCCATCCCAGGATAATGGCGTGGTGTTCAACACTGATCCACCGGCTGGGACCCGGGCTGCCACTGGAGGTGAGTGCATAGGGCTGAGGATAGCGATGGTTTCTCAACAAGGGTTGTAGCAGCAACCAGTTTATTAATCTGCTTTCTCCTCCTCCATGTTAATGTCGACTGGGGGTTAGAAATTCTGTAGAGCCGACGTTTTTATCGTTTGGTATTTTAGATTGTTTTGAGCGTCGTTTCGAGAGCCAGTTTGGTGTGGTGGTGAAGTGCACGGGCTCTCATCTGGAAGAATCTGGCTTGCTTCCCCCACTCCTCCACTTGCAGCTGCTGGAGGGGCCTCGGGTCAGCCGTAGCTCTCGCAGGAGTTGTCCTTGAAAGGGCAGCTGCTGTGAGAGCTCTCTCAGCCCCACCCACCTCACAGGGTATCTGTTGTGGGGGGAAAAGATATAGGAGGTTGGAAGCCACTCTGAGTCTCTGTCCTTGAAAGGGCAGCTGCTGTGAGAGCCCTCTCAGCCCCACCCACCTCGCAGGGTGTCTGTTGTTGGGGGAGAAGATATAGGAGATTGTAAGCCCCTCTGAGTCTCTGTCTTTGAAAGGGCAGCTGCTGTGAGAACCCTCTCAGCCCCACCTGCCTCACAGGGTGTCTGCTGTGGGGGGAGGAAGATAAAGGAGATTGTAAGCCGCTCTGAGTCTCTGATTCAGAGAGAAAGGCGGGGAATAAATCTGCAGTCTTCTTCTATGTTTTTTTTCTATGAACTTCTTGTATACCACCCTGAGCACGCTTGCAGAGAGGGCGGTATAGAAGCTCAAATAAATAAATAAAATAATAAAGATTTCTTTGAATTACAGCCAGCCAGAGAACATTTGCATCCCCAGGTCTGACCTCTTGGCAATTCTATTTTTAAAAATAATAATTTTGGAACTTTAGAGCCTTCCTTTGCCTCAGAGTCAGAAGTGGACTATTTATTCCTTTATTAATTGTCTTCTTCTCTATTTGCATGATTGGTTTAAAATATTTTTAGCTGCCTTTCTTCCTTGTGGCGTTCCTGGAAGTTTACGAGGTAAATAAAACAATTAGAAAACCAGATAAAACCACAGTTTAAAATCTCCCGTTAGGATTTCCGATAAAGAAAAACCTAAATTGGGCAAATGCAGTTCTAAATAAAACTGTCCTCAGCTGACAGTGAGGGGGCCGGGCACACCTCCCTGACGTTGTTTCATAATCGTGGGGCTGCCACCAAAGAGGCCCTCTCTCCTGTGCTCACTAGGTGAGCTGCTTTAATTGGTGGGGCAGCCAGGAGGGCCTCTCTCTGTGATCTTAACTAACGTTATTCACAAGTTGAACTTCTGGTAAAAGCCACCATTGGCTATGATGTGGAGTATTAGCACTGTGTCCTTTGGTACGCCTGTGATGAAACCGTTGTTCTTTGTGCTGGAAATTGGCACAAGAAAGCCTGTTCTATTTCAGACCCAAAGCATTGATCTGGATTGTTCTAGAACTGCACCTGCAGGGCTTTCCTTCTTAAGGGTACAACAGCAGGGCAAAGTAATACCAGCTTGACTGTCATGGTTTCTCCTGAGGATTGTGGGTAATTGCGGGACATAGCTTTTTGAGGATATGGAGAATTTGATCTCCCCTCCCCAACCTCTAGGGACAACTGCAATTCCCAGTTCAGCTGGTTTTAATATTTGTTGTGTGGAGCCCCCATGTAATAGCCTTTCCTTCCTTCCTTCCTTCCTTCCTTCCTTCCTTCCTTCCTTCCTTCCTTCCTTCCTTCCTTCCTTCCTTCCTTCCTTCCTTCCTTCCTTCCTTCCTTCCTTCCCTGCTTCCCTCCCTCCCTCTCTCCCTCACTCCTTCCTTCCCTCCCCTCCTTCTTTCCCTTCCTCCCTCCCTCCTTTCTTCCTTCCTTCCTTCCTTCCTTCCTCACTCCTTCCTTCCTTCTTTCCCTCCTTTCCCTTCCTCCCTCTCTCCCTCCTTCCTTCCCTCCCTCCTTCCTTCCTTCCCTGCTTCTCTCCCTCCTTCCCTCCCTCCCTCCCTCCTTCCTTCCTTCCTTCCTTCCTTCCTTCCTTGCTTCCTTCCCTTCCTCCCTCCTTCCTTCTTTCCCTGCTTCCCTCCCTCCTTCCTTCCCTCCCTCTCTCCCTCCTTCCTTCCTTCCTTCCCTCCTTCCTTTCTTCCTTCCTTCCTTCCCTCCCTCCCTCCCTCCCTCCTTCCTTCCTCCCTCCCTCCTTCCTTCCTTCCTTCCTTCCTTCCCTCCCTCCCTTCCTTCCTTCCTTCCTTCCTTCCTTCCTTCCTTCTTCCCTTCCTCCCTCCCTCCTTCCTTCCCTCCCTCTCTCCCTCCTTCCTTCTTTCCCTCCTCCCTTTCTTCCTTCCCTCCCTCCCTCCCTCCTTCCTTCCTTCCCTCCCTCCCTCCCTCCCTTCCTTCCTCCCTCCCTTCCTTGCTTCCCTCCCTCCTTCCTTCCCTCCCTCTCTCCCTCACTCCTTCCTTCCCTCCCTCTCTCCCTCACTCCTTCCTTCCCTCCCTCCTTCTTTCCCTTCCTCCCTCCCTCCTTATTCCTTCCCTCCTTCCTTCCTTCCTTCACTCCTTCCTTCCTTCTTTCCCTCCTTTCCCTTCCTTCCCTCCCTCCTTCCTTCCTTCCCTGCTTCTCTCCCTCCTTCCCTCCCTCCCTCCTTCCTTCCTTCTCTTCCTCCCTCCTTCCTTCTTTCCCTGCTTCCCTCCCTCCCTCCCTCCTTCCTTCCCTCCCTCTCTCCCTCCCTCCCTCCTTCCTTCCTTCTCCTTCCCTCCTTCCTTCCTTCCTTCCTTCCCTCCCTCCCTCCCTCCTTCCTTCCTTCCTCCCTCCCTCCCTCCTTCCTTCTTTCCCTGCTTCCCTCCCTCCTTCCTTCCCTCCCTCCCTCTCTCCCTCCTTCCTTCCTTCCTTCCTTCCTTCCTTCCTTCCTTCCTTCCT